>NC_081186.1:90150731-90332075 GCF_029867415.1 Vicia villosa | reverse complement strand
TAGTGGATTTTGATCCCTGTTTGGTGATTGTTGTGCGGGTTTATTTTGGGGCTTTTGATTTTCGTTCTTTTTTATTTGTACTATGTATTCAAGTATGGTTCTGTTTATTCTTAGGGTCTTGCTAACTAGTGCCCTTAGGGCGATGGTTAAGCATTCCTAAAAAAGAAACTATTTTATAGAAATTTTAATATTTCAATTTTCAATGCATTAAATACGCAGATTACTGAGATAAAGTTACTATTTTTAAAGTTTTAACCATTGCTCTGAGGGTACTAGTTAGCATTTCCCTTATTCTTATTGTTTTGTAGAAGAATTCTTGCATGGAAACAACCATAAATCCACATTTTTAGGAACAACCAATAAAAAGTTAGAAAAAATGTAATTTATTGATTTTTTTTTTGAATTCATGGGCTGGTTGTGATTATGAAGGAGATAAAAAAATCTTGTATCTGTTTTTCAATTAATTAAAATTTTGTGATCGATTGTGTGTAAGTGAATTTCTTATGTCCGTGTCTACCTAAGAATTTTTCTTGTTTTGTAACTGTTTTTGTAGTCTCTAATTGGTTGTTGTTATGTTGACTTGACTCCCCTTGTGCCTGTTGATTTTATTATATACTCTCTGGAGACAACTTCTCTACCCATCACAAAAAAATAGGTAGTGTACCTTTAACCAATCACATAACACCATTTAACTTTTACATATTTAATTATTTACTAAATAGTATATTTATTTGTTGTTTTCAAGACATTTTACACTAAGGTAACCTTACCCAACTTTTTGAGTTGGGTAATAAGAATTCACCATACTCTTGGATTGTTTCGCCTCTTTTTAAATATATTATTTTATCATTATCATTAAACAAACTATCTATACAAAATATCTATGTGAGCTACTTAAATTATCCTTTTTCTTTGACAAATTAAACTATAAAAAATCTATTTTAGTAATTAAGAGATAAATGTTATTATTAACATTTTAACCTGTTATTTGCGCATGTTTACTTTGTGTTTGAGAAGATTATTACAAGATTATATAATTTTGCTGGGGGAAAGTATGAGTGAGAACATTCTAGAAGCAGGGTTGAATAGACTTTTTCTATAAACTGGTTTCAAAAATCATTTCTTAACATTAGAGCTTTTACGAAAGAAATGGGCAACATAATTTTATGAAATATGAGTTGGATGGATATCATGGATTGCAATTTATATGGATATCATTAGAACGATACAATGAAGTATGAGATGATGACAATTACCGATGATCAATGAATCAATCAATACAAATTCAATCAAATTTATACGAGATGTCTATTGTTGATGGGGTATAGAGAAGAGTACACCAATATTTATACTAGTTCAACGGGTTTGCCGTCACTTTGCGCTTAACCCAACCTCCAGTGGCAAACAATAAAAAATTCACAGTCTTCCACTACTTGGCAGTATTTACAACGTGTGTATAATACAATGAAGGAACACTATCTACTGAGAAGGACGTTTATGTTAGCGAGGCAATTAAGAGCGAAGGCGGTGGATCGGTTTGGAATGGGAAATGGGATAGGTTGTTAGAGGGGGAAAACGCTAGGTATGAGGAAGAAATTAGAGATAAGGTCCAAGGTATCCTTTTGAGGGATGGTATCAAAGACAAGTGGAGGTGGCATAAGAACGTATACTCGGTTAAAGAAGCCTATTCGGTGATCATGGAAAGGAGGGTTACCCAATTAGTAGTAAACAGGGAGTTAGCGGTTGTTTGGAACAAATTTGTTCCGCATAAAGTGTCGGTGTTGATTTGGAGAATATGGCAAAACAAAATTCCAAGTAGAGAGAATTTAGTCAAAAAGGGAATCTTACCACAATCTCACGTAACATGTCCATATGGCTGATTGTGCGAGGAAAATGTTGAGCATATTTTCTTCGAGTGTCCGACAGCGCTAACTGTATGGAGCGGGGTGTATCAATGGTTAGGTTTCTTATATGTTTCTCACAATTCTGCTGTGCAGAATTTTGTCCAGTTTGCAGGACTGAGTTGTGGAGGGAGAGTAAATAAAGAGAGATTTATGGTCATTTGGTTTGCATGTATTTGGATCATTTGGAAACAGAGGAATGATAAAGTTTTCAAGACTTCGGAACAATACAACAAAAATGGAGTGGAAGAAATTCAGTTACTGTGTTGGAATTGGATAAAGTCGAAGGTCAAAGGTTTTAGCTATGCGGTAAACCAATGGATTTTGAATCCAAAAGAATGTCTTGGCTGGAGAAGTTCGTAGAACTCGTGATGCTGGTGATGCAGGTAGTCTCTAGATAACGGAAATATGTTCGGAGATTTTATGTGCTTTGCAGGTTATTTTGATTTCGATATTGCAGTTGGTGGTTGTATGATGACATACTTTTAGCACTGGTAGAATTCTGGATGCAGCCAGGTTGGTTAAAGGTGGTTTTTCAGTTTGGCACAGGTGGTCTTTCTCATGCTTTTGGTGGCGGAATCGTGGAATATCGATCATTTTTATGGTGGTTGATTGAACTATTTTCTGTATTTCATTTGTATCAGTGTTGTGGAGGACATAGCTTACTGTTTTGTTTTTTTGTGTCTGCTGCTGTTTCTGATCTGGTAAAGGGGTGTGATGTACAATAGGGCTGTTGTGTTTTAGAGATGTGGCTATTGATAATTCTGTATGTTACTGTACTGGTGTATACTTTGATGTTTCTATCCTTCAGCATTTCTTATGCTGATGGGTTTTAATAGTATTCATTTGGCTTTTCAAAAAAAAAAAATATATCGATTTGTTAATGAGTTTTCACCTCGTTTAAATATTTAACTCTGGTGACAAAAATAAGGTGGCACTTTTGAAGTTTTAATCAATGGGAAATAACTTATTCCCTAAGTTAAGCTGGCAACTTGGGGGAGTTTTTATTAATCTCCTTTTGAGTCCCAACAACTATATTTTAGCGCTTTGTTTTGTATTTTATTTTTATTTATGACCTATTACTTCCTTTGAGGTGGAAACGAAGGGAAAAAGTTTTGATCAACCTCATTTCAATCCAATTAAGCATTTGCATTTTAGCATTTTTTTAATTTTAATTTTTATTTGTGACCTATTACTTTTGTTAAGTTGAAAAATCGAGTGAAAAAGTTATAATAAACCAATTCGAACTCTAACAATTACATTTGAGTGCCTTTTATTATTTTTATTTTATAATTTTTATTACATATTCCTCGGAAACAAGAGTGAAAAGTTTTGATTAGCCCCTTTTTCGAATCTTAAAAATTGTATTTTAGCAACTTTATTATATTTTTTGTTTTTTAATTATGGAAAATTAACTCAATTGAGTTGAAAACCGAGGGAAAAACCTTTGTTCAATTTAATGAAAAATTAAGTTACAATTTTATTTCAATCAAGTTTATTTAAAGAAATTGAGCCTTAAGTCCTTTAGTTAGGCTTCATAAAATTGGGGAAGTAGGCAAGGAAATGTGGCACATAAATATTAACTCAATTGAAGGGGCAGGTGGTATCAGTGGGACGGTTTTGCAGCCTTTAAGCGGTGGGATGGAGAAGTTTTCCTCTTATGGCGTCAACGTGGTACCTAATGAAAAGCTCATGCCAGAAGATGTCTCTGTAACTTCCCATGCACTCAATGCAATTAATGTTGGCAATGATGTTAGGCCACTAAACGAGGATTTTGTTTTATATCACAGCGGCAAAAAGGATAAACTGATGGATTATAATTATGAAAATGGGCCCATGTCATTTGTTTTAAAAATAAGGAAGATTGTGTTGCTAGTGGGCCAAAGGACTATGTTGACAAACCATCAAGCCCATTATCTTTCGACTCAGCTTGCAGAATGACTAAATCTAAGCCCAAGGGGTCTGGTTGCAAAATTAAAAAGAAGTCTGTAAAGAAGGTCCAAGACTTTGCCGTGAGAGTAAACTCTGCCCCTTCCTATTTCGCTTGTATAGCGCCAAAGGCAGTACCCAACTCTCAGCAAAACGCGATTAATGAGGAGAACAAAGAGGAGGAACAAGACAACTTCTCGAAGTAGGAAGATGACTTTTCAAACGGTACCTATTATCCTTGCTTGTCTCATACTGACTCTGATGTTAGGAGATGTAACCATAGGATTTTGAAATCTTCTAAATCTGATGTGGGAAGTAAGTTGTGGAAATCTATCACTAGTCTAGGGGTGGTTGGTGGTGTTGATGATAGTTTTTCTGTTAGAAGGATGGAGGAGATGGAAAGGAGAGACAATCGGGGGGCGAAGGGATCGAAGGCGTCTAAAAAGGTGTTGAAATGAATTTATTGTCCTACAATATTAGAGGGGGAGGGAACTATTCTAAGAGAAAGAGAATTAGCTTCCTGTTAAGTTCCAGCAAAACGGATGTGTGCTTTATCCAAGAAACTAAGTTGGACTATGTCAATGATCAAATTGCTAAGTCTTTTTGGGGAGGAGAGGATGTCGAATGGACGGCTAGTAACTCGGATGGAGCGGCGGGAGGGATGGGAATCCTATGGAAGAAGGATTCTCTGCAAGTTAACTTCAACTTCAGAGGATTCAGTTATGTTGGTATCAATGTTACTAAAGATGGAGTGTTGATTAATTTAGTTAACATTTATGCTCCCAATTCGGTTGCCCAAAGAAGAAAGGTGTGGGATAACTTGGTAGATAGGTGGAAAAAGAACGGTGATGAGGAGTGGTGCCTTGGGGGTGATTTTAATGAGGTTACGAGTAGTCAAGAGAGGTTGGGGGAGGGTGTTAATCAAAACCGGAGAGGTATGAATGATTTCAAGGAATTTAATGAAACGATGGGTGTGGTTGATGTTCCTTGCGTTGGAGGAAAATTTACGTGGTACAAAGACAATGGGAAGGCCATGAGTAGACTTGATCGTTTTTTGGTGACAACAAATTTGATTGATGTTTGGGGGTGATAGATCAAAGGATTGGTGCTAGAGAATTATCGGACCATGCCCCGATTCGTCTTTTTTGCAGGAGTATTGATTGGGGCCCGAAGCCGTTTAGATTCAACAATGCTTGGCTTAAACATGAGGAATTCAAGCCTTTTATTTGTAATGAATGGTATAAGTTGAATTTTGTGGGAAGAGGAGATTTCATCCTTTTTGAGAAGCTCAAAGCCTTGAAGTTCCGAATTAAAAGGTGGAATTACGAGGTGTTTGGGTGGATTGAATTAAAGATTGGTGATGAGGTAGGAAAAATCAAGGAATTGGATGCTTCTTTGGCGAATAACTTCGGTGGTCTTTCCAATTCTATAGTGGATGCTAGGAATGAAGCTACCAAGGAATTTTGGAAAAGCATTGGTGTTAAAGAAAGCATGCTAAGGTTAAAGTCAAGACAACTTTGGCTAAAGGATGGCGACAAGAATTCTCGTTTCTTTCACAACTCTATTAAGGAAAGAAGAAGGAGAAATGCTATAATGGTGTTGGAAGGCGATGAGGGCACGATTGAAGGTGTTGAAGAGATTAAATTGGAAATCAAAAACCACTTTGAACAATATTTTAAAGAAGACGATTTTGAGAGGGCTGTCCCGGAAGGAGATTGAATGAAGTTGATAGTGCGTGGTTAGATAGGCCGTTTGCGGAGGATGAGGTTAAACAAGCGGTGTGGGATTGTGATGGTAGTAAAAATCCCGGGCCGGATGGTTACACGCTTGAATTTTTTCAATTCTTTTGGGAAACGGTAAAGAAGGATGTGCTCAATTTTGTGGAGGATGTTTACGACAAGGAGAGACTAACAAAAGGTTGTACGTCGTCTTTCATTGCTCTTATTCCTAAGGTTAAGAACCCCCAAGCCTTAGACGAATTTAGACCAATATGCTTAGTGGGTTGTTTGTATAAGATCCTAGCTAAATTGTTGGCGGGTAGATTGAAATGTGTTATTGGGAAGTTGGTTTCGTCTAATCAAACGGATTTTGTCCCGAGTAGAAGCATTTTAGACGGTGTTTTGGTTGTGAACGAAGTTATGGATTTAGCCAAAAGTGAGAAGAGGAATTGTGTCGTTTTGAAGGTGGATTTTGAAAAAGCCTACGATCGGGTTAGTTGGAAGTTTCTTCTTTTTGTTTTCAAGAAAATGGGTTTTGGTGCAAGATGGTTGAGATGGATGGAGGGATGCATTTTCAATAGTGGAATGTCCGTTTTAATCAATGGTAGTATCACGAAGGATTTTAAGATCGAGAAGGGGCTCCGTCAAGGCGATCCGTTATCTCCTTTCTTATATGTTTTGGTTACGGAGGTTCTTACGGCTTTAATGAGAAGGGCTATAGCTAACGGAGATTTTAGGGGTTTCAAAATCAATGAAGAGGATAGTGTCAATGTGTTACAATTTGCGGATGACACCATAATCTTAGCGGAAGGTGATACGGCGAATTTGTGGAGTATAAAGGTTTTGCTTAGGGGTTTTGAATTAATGTCGGGGTTGTGAGTTAATTTTAACAAAAGCAATCTATATGGGGTCAATGTGGATGGTGATTACCTTGAAGCGGCGTCTATTTTTCTTTCTTGCAAAGTGGATAGAACTCCATTTAAATTTCTCGGTGTCAAGGTGGGCGACAGCCCGCGGAAGCTTTCTATGTGGAGGGATTTGATTTCGATGTTTAAGAGGCGGTTGTCCGTGTGGAAGGGTATTAATCTCAATATAGCGGGCCGTGTGTCTTTGATTAACTCCGTGTTAAACACGATCCCCATTTATTCTCTTTCTTTTTATAACGCGCCAACTAAGATTTTAAAAGAAATCCGGGCTATTCAAGCTAAGTTCTTATGGAATGGTAGTGAGGTTAAGAGACCTATCCATTGGGTGTCTTGGGACACCGTGTGCAAACCTCAGGTTGAAGGTGGTTTGGGTGTCAAAAATATCGAAATAATGAACTTGGCGTTGCTTAGCAAATGGAAGTGGAAGATTTTGGTGGAGAATGAGGCGGTGTGGAGTAATATTCTCAAGGCTAGATACAGAAATTTAAAGTTGAAAATCCTTGTTGGAGATATCTCGGTTGTCAAGAAAAATGATTCTATTTGGTGGAGGGATATTTTAATATCCGACAATTATGTTTCCCTTTTTAACCATAATTTTGCAGGTGCAATCGGGTGTCAAATTGGTAGCAGCACTGCTGTCCCATTCTGGTACAACACTTGGTCGGGGCAGCCTGCGCTTATGTATCAGTTTCCGGAGCTGTTTGTGAATGCAAAGAACGATGCCGTAGCGGTAGCGGAAGCTGGCAGCATTACCGAATCAGGTTGGTGCTGGAAGTCGGATGAAGACATGTTTCACAGTAACAACAGCTGCGGTTTTATATCGAAGGAGCTGACCGAGCAATTTGCTGATTTTTGGCCCTCGGAAGGGATTGAAGACAGCATTACATGGAGCTGTAACAGTGAATGAATTTTTAAGGTAAATTCTTGTTATGAAAGATTATATGAAAAGCTTAAAGGCCCCCCTTAAACTCTTCTTTTCTCAAGAAAATTGGATTTCTTTGGAGGATTAAAGCACCTCCTAAAATCCTTTTTTTCGGGTGGAGAATTTTTCATAATAGATTGGCCACGGAGGACCAATTATTAAAAGGGGGCATTTCTTTGGTAGATGGAGGAATATGTTGTGTTTTTTGTCAATTGGAGGAGGAAAATTTATCTCATCTTATAGGTGGTTGTTTTGTCATTTCGAGTATATGGAGGAAGGTGTTCGAATGGATTGACCCGATTGAAAATTTAGTCTTGGAGGAATTCGAGGGGTTTTTTGGTTTCTTTGAGAAGGTGAAGGTTAAAGCCAAGAGAATTATCATTGTGGTTATTTGGCTAGCTACGGTGTGGAACATTTGGTTGAGGCGTAATGCGCTCATTTTTAGAAATGAGTCTTTTAGTTTCACCGAATGCATGTCGGGTATAGTTTTATTATCTTGGAACTGGCTTCAATCGTATTATGTCATTAACGATAATTGTAACTTTCACATTTGGAATATCCTACCTCTCAATTGTTTTGAGTAGTAGGGGTTTTCCTTTTGTATGTTTCGGTTCGGAGTATCCATAATACTCCTTTTTAATCCCATTTCTTATTAAAAAAAAAAAGAAAGCCTATATAGGGACTTAAGACTTTGTGATCTTGAGATATTTTGTCATCCCTAACTCTAGTGGTAGAGGCCCAATATTTTATTTTATAAATTGTTGAATATAAACATTAAGTTTTTAACTTCCAGAGGCGGCACGCCAGAGAAAGTTAAATGTTCAAAATTAATTTTTTAATAATTAATTTTAAAACTCTATGCCAAACAGCTGAAGCAGTCTCACATGAAACAAGAGATCAACCTACTCCACCTATCTTAAACAATGGTGATAAAATCAAGAATACTTTTTTGACAAAATACTTTTTCTGGTCCCTTATGTTAACCTCGGGGTTCATTTTGGTCTCTTAACTTCAAAAAGTGTCATATTGGTCCCTTAACTCTTCAAAAGGTGTCATTTTAGTCCTTTTTGTCACATTAGCGACGGAAAAACTCAAAAACCGGTCGCTAAATCAGTCGCTAATATGACAAAAAGGACTAAAATGACACCTTTTGAAGAGTTAAGGGACCAATATGACACTTTTTGAGGTTAAGGGACCAAAATGAACCCCGAGGTTAACATAAGGGACCAAAAAGAATATTTTACCTATTTTATTTGGCTAAACATATTGCTCTCAAAGTCACAAATCAAAGGTAATAAGAACAACATATCTGGGCATCAAAGGTTGAATTAGAAAAAGTATAAAATATTAAGAAAAATATGACATATATGAATGCAAAAACATGGATGCCAGACGAAAAAACAACATTAAGCAACATAGAAAATAATTGTTTTTTTCAATAAGTAATGGTATTAATCACAGAAAAGATATAAACGGCGAACCTATCTCTTTATAGACGAGAGAGGTAAAACGTTCCAAAAATAAAAATTACAGGAGATAGAAGAAACGTTAACGAAGCGAAACCATTACCAAGATGATAATACAATAGCGCTATAGCATTCGTCAAAGTTGAAGATGTTTCCTTTGAAAAGGATCACATTTCTCGTTATTTGTGGTGAACATATTTCCACCTATTGACACTGGAAGGATAATGAAAAGAAATATTATTTATGGGTACTTCAGGAACACTAGCAACAAGCTTGCTAGTTGGTGGTTTCTTTCTTAGTGGAATGTCTTGAGCATCCACAGCAACATCAGAGTCAGAGTCAATGGTAGCTTGAGCCTTCCTTTTCTTAGGAATCACCTTGCTCCAAGATTTGGTAGGACCAACAGAATCACTCCGTGACACAACTCTGCTCTTACTAGGACCTGTAGAGATACTTTTCTTCTTTATAGAATCAGCAGAGGGACTTCTAGGAACAACCTTTCTCTTTGGAGAAGTTTGAATAGCAGCCTTACCTTTCCTCCTAGTCATGAGCCTTTTCGAAATGATATGATTCATAACAGCTACCAAATCATTATCTGAGAATTCATCAAGGTCGACAACATGTGTACCTGTAGATATACCTGTACCACCAATGTCATTGACATCCTTAGTGACATCTGCATCAATGATGAGAGCATCATCATTAGAGGGCTTTCCTATGATGTCTTCCTTAGGTACAACAATGGGTTCAGGGTTCTGAGAGGGTTCAGGGATCACTGTTTGAAGAGGAACAGATATCCCAGGGACTTGATGTTGTTCATCCAAGATACGAGTGACAATTTTAGCAATGACATTGTGAACATACCTTGATCCTTCCTTGGTTAAGTCCTTATGAGGAGTAGACGATGAAGGATTTGTGGCCTTGGCACGAACAGATTCCTTAGGTCTCCTTGCATGAGGAGTCCGAGGTTTCTTGATCGTCAGATTATCAATGCTAACCATTCTTAAGGGAGTAACTGCAAGGACTTCATTAGGGTTGATATTTGAAGTTCTTGGGTCTAAGTCAAAAGCAGTCTTGAAGAGGGGGATTTGGATGACTGAGACATATTGGAAAGATTTGACTGGTTGATAGAACGGGGTTCTTGAAAGTGGTCCATAATTTTGAGCCAAAATTTGGAAGGAATGATGAGGCAATGGGCTGCTGATAATCTGATGTATGTTCCCTATGAAGGGCAGTGTCCATGGCCCTGGTGGTAACTTGGCGTTATAATTTTTAGAAGTAGTCCATCTTTTAACTACTTTGAATAGTACAAAGAGGAAGAGAAAGGATGCCATTAAGGTAAAGTTAGAAAAACTGCTGTGAAGCTCCATGATTGTAAGCATGGGCGGAGCTACAGCCCAGCGAGCCCGGACGCGTTTCGTTGTATACTCTTTATTTAATAGTTGATTTTTAGACAACATCAAAGACAAAATTAGTAATTTTTGGGTTAAATGCAATTCACCCCCTGCCATTAGGGCGACATTCGGTTTTGCCCCCCTGAAGTTTTTTTTTGATACGCCCCTTATAAAACCAAAACATCAACTTTACCACACCCTATTACCATATATGTAATTAATTAAGGCACTTGTGGTATTTTTTTGTGCTGACTGGATAATTATTATTAATATCATTAATATTTTTTTTGTGTTAAATGATTTAATGATTATTATTATTATTTATAAATATCATTAATATTTTTATATTAATTAAAATTTTGTTTACCCTCTTGTTTCCTTCTATCGGCTCTGCTTTTTATTTTTCAGTTCATACACTCTCAATCTCTCTTCTTCTGCTCAAACGAATCACCCAAACCTTCATCTCTCTCCCGGTTCGGTTCACATGCTCACCCTCTCCTAATACCCTCTCTTCTTGTTTTCACCGTGTGCGTTCTCTCATGATCTCTCTCGCGATTCATTAACAGAACAACAACAATATATTATCGTTTCTCTCAGTTCCGCCATGGATGAGGAATTATTTTTTTAAGCCAACTGGGTGTTGTTTTGGGACTCTTTCTCTTCCCTAACCAACAGCGGCCGCCGCACATTCTTCACCCCACCATAAACCCTAATTCATCTTAAAAACTCATAAAAACTCAGATTCATAAAATCCTTTTGAATCAAAAACTCAGATTCATAAACTTTAAGTCAATAAAAAATTTCCTAAACTAAATCAAATCTCAAAAACAAAAAACAAATCTCAAATCTCAAAATTTCCAGAACTCTCTGTTCACTGCAGAAACCGTTAACAACATAAGCCCTTTCTTATTATTCAGTCTCGAATTTCCGGAAATGCAATCACAAAAGAACTGGAAAAGCTCCTCCCAACCACCGAGAGAAGCGACGAGAGGTCGTTGGTTTCGAGGAACTTTGCTGCGTGCTCTTGGAGTTCGAAGCCGTGGATGAGCAATTCATCTTGGCCTTCTTCAATGAGCCTTCTCTTCGACACTCTTTCAGCCATGGTGGATTGGGTTTTTTTTTTTTGGGAATTTAGGGTTCATTGGGTTTGATTAATGTTGCAATTTCTGGGCTTTATTGTTGTTATGAATAATGCTGTTGTTGGAGAAAGACCAGAGAGAAAAGAAAGGAGAAAGCGAGTTACGTGAAAAATGAAAATGAAAATGAAATAAATGAATTAAAATTATGGTGTGTCTCTATTTATTATCTAGTCAGCATAAAAAAAATACCACAAGTGCCTTAATTAATTACACAGTCAGCATATATGATAATAGGGTGTGGTAAAATTGATGTTTTGGTTTTATGAGGGGCGTATCAAAAAAAAAACTTCAGGGGGGCAAAACCGAATGTCGCCCTAATGGCAGGGGGGTGAATTGCATTTAACCCGTAATTTTTTAGACAAAATTAAGGGCAAAATTAGTAAAAACAGGTTTTGAAATTTTAGGACAAAATTAATTGAAATAAGGTGTAAAATTAATAAAAATATGATAAATTTTTTCTGTCCAGACTCCCAAAAATTTTTGGCTCCACCACACATTATAAGGGAAGAAAATGCCAATAGACGAAGTTATCTAAACAAAAGAGTCGCACATAATATTAACATATAAGATACTCATTGTAAATGCAGAATAAAATATAAAGATACCCATTTGTCCTACCACGCTCAATTTGTAGTGTGACTTAATTTATAAATATACAACGATTTCATGAAGAACATATGACGCATAAATTTTCATCTTTTTCGGTAACAACAACAGCTTATCTATCACTCTTACATAATCAATCACATTATGTTTAATTAGACTATCAAATTCATGTATTACACCGAAACAACTTTTTCCCATCAATTACATATTAAGCGATTGATATATTTTTTTAAATAATAAATGTATATGTAACTCCTAGCAAATTGGTTATAAAAAGTTTCCTAATTTTTTTTTTAATCAAGATGTATTAAAGAGAAACAAAAGTTCAACACACGATTATCAAAGGTGGCCGAAGAACAAGCTACAAAGAAGGAAAATTACACATCAAAAAGATTCTAAAATAAAAATAGCAAAGGGTTTTTGCTAAAATCATAGAAATTGTAATTGGAATTTGTAATTTTCCCTATGTAACACCACCTCCAAAATAAAGCTTTGCAACTCCAAACGACATCACTAGCATTTCACCTGACATCCTTGAAAATGACATCATTCCTACAAAGCCATAGGGACCAAACTACTGCTAACCAAACACTCCCCACCCTGTCCTTTTTTATTTTCAAATTCCAGCACGAAGAACTCCAAAAAAGGTAGCTTTCTTTAAAGTCCGTAAGTTTGGAATAACACAATCTCAACTAACCGGCTATGTCCTTCCAAATCCCAATCACTTTGTGACAATCCAAAAACGAGTGACAATAAGATTCGGGGAAGGCATTACAAAAAACGAAAAGAAGATTGGAAGAGGACGGGATAATACCTCTATAATTGAGAAAGTCCTTAGTAGAGATTCTATTCCAAAAACCTCTCCACCCAAAAACTCTTACTTTTAAAGGAACATCAACCTTCCAAATAGAAGAAAAAGCAAAATCATACAGATTAATAGGACCGAACGAAATGTACCTCTTGCAAAGAGCTTGATAATAGCTAGACACATCCTGCAAAAGAGAAATATCATACAGAGACGGGAACCGGTCTTTAAGAATCCCCCCTTCAATCCAATGAGAATGCCAAAAGGAAGTAGTAAATCCGTCTACAACCCGGAACAAGCAATTATTAGCGAAAACCTCTTCCGAATTCTTGTTATCTAACGAACAAATATCCAACCACCAAACCAAACACGATTGTTTATTGTTTGTTCCACTGTTTTCCGCTCGTAAAATAATATCCACACACCGAGCCTTCAACGTACGAACCCAAATCGAGTTCGAAACTTCAAGAATTCTCCACCTCCATTTAAAAAGTAAAGCCTTGTTAAAGTTTTTCATCCTTTTCAATCCAAGACCTCCCTTATCAATATGTAAACAAACATCGCTCCAACTAATCCAATGCGTTTTCCTCATCTCTTATGAACCTCCCCAAAAAAAAAATGCTTTGAATACTATTGATCTCCCTAATAACTTTCATTAGAGCTTTGTAGAAAGAAAACGTAAAAACATCTAAGCTACTTAAAACTGATTTTAAAAGAACAATTTTACCTCCAAAGTTAACCCATCTATCATTCTACGAAGACAACCTCCTCCTAATTTTGTCCAACAACGGTCTCCAAGAATTTATGCTCCGAGGATTAGAGCCAATCATAATTCCAAGAAATTTAAACACTTTCGCCTCCGTCCTACAAGCGAGAAAGGAAGTAGTTACTTCTAAAAAGCGGGGATTAATGCTATAACCAATAAGTTTACTTTTGTGAAAATTGATGCCAAGCACCGAAACCAACTCAAAACCCATAAACACCGCCTTAATAGCCCAAAGATGCTTCCAACTACCATCTCCAACCAACAAAGTATCTTCCGCGAATTGTAGGACATATACAAAACACATCCCATTAACATTACAACCCGCAAAATCACCGTTTTCTACCGCCTTATTCACCATAAGCTTTAGACCTTCCGCCACGATGACAAAAAGGAAAGGGGAAATAAGATCACCTTGACGCAAACCCCTCTTCACCACGAACTCCTTTGTGGGGCTACCGTTGACCAAATCTGACACCTTGCTTGAAAAAATCATCGCTTCCATCCATTTCATCCAAGTTTCACCAAATCTCATTTTCCTAATCAAATATCTAAGAAATTTTCAACTAACTTTGTCGCACGCCTTTTCAAAGTCGACCTTGAACAAAAGACATTCCCTCTCTTCCTTAGTAACATAGTCCACTAACTCGTTAGAAATAAGAACAACATCAATCATTTGTCAACCCGGAACAAAAGCAATTTGACTATTAGAAATTATAGAGGACAAGACCTTTTTAATTCTACTAGCCAACACCTTGGAAATGATTTTATAAATGCACCCTACAAGACATATAGGCCTATAATTGTCTAATTCGAACAGATGATCCGGCTTAGGAATAAGAGTTAGAAAAGAGGAAATTATAGCCTTTGATAAAACCACACCGGAGTGAAAATCCTTAGGACAAGTAATAACATCTTTTTGAATAAAATACCAACAACTCTTAATAAAAAGAAAAGACATGCCATCCGGTCCCGGACTTTTAGATCCTTCACAATTCCAAATCGTCGCCCTTATCTCCTCAATCGAAAAAGGAACTTCCAAAGAAAGAGATTCCTCCAAGCTTAAAGAGTTGAAATCAATTCCATCTAGCAAAGGTCTATCCAAATAACCTTCCGCAAACATACTTTCAAAATGCACTTTGACCGCTTCTTTCACTTCTATAGCCGAATCCACAGTACCGTTGTTAGTAACAATAGAACTAATATGATTCCTTCTCCTCCTGTCCTTCATAACTCTATGGAAGAATTTGCTATTGGAGTCCCCATCATTCAACCATTTTAGTCTAGATTTTTGTATAAGCATAGTCTCCTTGATTTTATGATTCATCCAAATTCTCTTGCAAGCGTTTCTCTTCAAAGCCAACTTCTCCGCATCTAAAACATTAAAACCATCCTATTCATTCAAATCCCTAACTTCCTCCTCCACTTCCAAATCATATATACCAAACATCACTATATTCCACCATCTCAATCTATCTTTAATAAGCCTAAATTTTTCTTTCAAGACGGAATCCCCTCTCCCCCTCACCTCCATCTTGTCCCACTCCTTTTCAACAAAGGGAACAAACTCCCTATGAGAGAACCACTCATTGTTGAACTTAAACGACTTAGATCCCAATCAACTTTATCCACCTCCAACCAAATTGGGAAATGATCTGAAACATCCCTTAAACCAATAATTTGACCCACCACTCCCCACAAGGATACAACATTGTCGGACACAAGAAATCTATCAATCCTACTTTTAGAAATTCCATCTCCACTAAACCAACTATACTTTTCCCTTGCAAGGTACAACCCCTATCCCACTACCTTCAATAGAATTAGAAAATTCTCCCATTTTCAAAGAGTTGCTCACCATCGAATGACCAACTCTCTCATTTCTTTTCTTAACCGCGTTAAAATCTCCTCCGAAAATCCATTCCCCATCTGAAAGTTTTTGTTTCACCTCCAAGAGATCCTTCCAAAGAGCTTTCTTCAAGATAAAAGAACAAGGAGAATAAATGTTGACAATGTAATAAATGCGCTCCTTCCATTTGAACTTCGATCCCAGGAAACCTTTACCGCGAAAACCCGACAGAACCGAGACCGAGTTAGAGTTCCAAACTAACAGCAACCCTCCCGAGATTCCCTCCGAAGCCAAGTAAGAATAATTAAAACAATCTGACCCCAAAAACTCTTGACAACCGCATCCGTCATGACTTCCATCTTAGTTTCCTGTAAAAGAAAGAAATCAGCCCGCCTTTTGTTAATAATTCTACTAATCCTTTTGCGTTTGATGCTACTACCGCCCCATCAAATTTTAAACGTTCTGATTATCATTAATCAACAAATTCATCTGCCTCCCTTCCTGCCTTTGTCTTCATAGAATCCTGATTAAGACTTGAATCCTTACTGTGATCTGCCATAAGAACACCTAACTTTGAAATTGCCTTTGATAATTTATCTCCAGTTAAGGGTTGAAAGTTATCCCAAATCATGTTATTGCATCGACAAATATCAGAATCTACTAGTAACATACCTTTGTCAAAATGTATGGAATATCCCCATCGTGAAGGGTCTGAACCATATATAGAAGAAGAGCCAATATTCCAGGAAAATAATACAGCGCCACTCTTTATTTGATTTGGATATGTTTCTCCTTTCTTCTTGGGCCTAACTTTCCTATTTTTATTGGGCTAATTCAGTGTAGGGCAAGAAGGCCCACCGAACCCCACCGGCTTCTTATAGATCTGTTTTTTCCTCTTTTTTCTGCTCTCTCTTCTGCCTGCATGCGTTTCTTCTTTCTCCGTACAATCCACTTCCTCCTCAAAAGCTACATAGGAATTAAACGTTGGATCTTCCATGGAGTCTTTGACAATTGTTCCTATGGAAGTATGGTCAGAGATTGAGTCAGAGATAGAGTCAACTGCTTCCATACCCTTCTTGTGTAACAAATTTTTGGATTCAACAACTTTCAAGATTTCTGCATCGAAAGAAGAGGAAAATCTGCCATTGTTCATTGCTTTTCCTGTGCTAACGTCTGCTCCCTTCCCATCTGTGACTTTCTCCAAAATAGGACCTTTTATAACGCCCGTTGTTACTTTAATTATTTATGTTATGTGCATTGTTTGAATTATGTGTTAATTATATGCTTAATTGATTTTATGTTAGTTTAGTTGAGAATTATTAGTAAATAACATAGGTTAGTAAGTTGATGAGTTATTGGGCCTAAGTCGGTATTAATAATTGAAAGGTGCTAATTAGAGCCCATTAGTAATTGTAAAATAGTAAAGGTTTAACAAAATAAGGGTTTTAGGGAATTAAAGAATTAGAACTCTTTTGGTGAATTTGGGAAAAGAAGAGAAAGAAGAGAAGAGTGAAGAGAAGAGGAGAAAGAGAGATTGAAGCTAGAGTTGTCTTCAATCCAAAAGCCAAGTTAAGGATGGGGTTCTTTCATGCTAAAGGGATCTATGATGATGTTTAGGGTGTGTTTAGGTGATATGTTGAGCCATGAATTGAATGTTGTATAAACCGTAGGTTTTGATGAATTTTCATGAATATGTGATTGAAATCATGTCTTTCTTGATGATTGATGATGAAAGATGTTAGATACTGTGATTATATACGGTTAATTTCTGTTTGGAATGCGTTTTGGGTGGTGGGTGTGTGATTTCGTAGTTATGTGTTTGCTGTTATTTTTCTGCATAATCGCGCGTCTGTTAAGCGGCCCTGGCTCGCTAAGCGGATGCTGAGTGAAACATTAAAAATGCGCGATTCTGCTAAGAGGAGTTGCGAAAACTGAAAGTTTCTGGATTTAGTTGTGAGAAGTGCGCTTCAATCTGGCTTGTGGAGAAATTGAACTTCATCTAGCGCGCTAGAGGGCCGTTGAGCGGATCCTGTTGTGTAAAACTTGTTCAAACTTTAACATGATGTATCTTTTGATTCCTAAATCCTTTTTAAGTGCTGTTTTTACATCCGTGAAGCTAATTAATGTTTTTCAATTGAATATGACTTGAAAACCTTTGGAACCTTTCCTTGGATTATAGGTTTCTGATTTAGTAATATTTTGTGAAGTATGTAGGTATGCTGTAACGACGTGATTGAGATGTGGTAAATTACAATGATAATAATGATACGGTTATTGTCATAGAACCTGTGCATTGTGTTAATGTTGTTTGAGACGATATATGACGTGTTGCTTATGTTGTTTAAGTCGTGTTTGTGGATGTGCATCATTTGGGTGGCATCCATTGCATTGTTTGAGACGGCCTTAATGGCAAATGTTTTAGACGGCCTTAATGGCAAATGTTTGAGACGGTCCAATGACAATTGTTTGAGACGGGAGTTTTACTCCAACGGTACCGCATGCATTTGTATTATTTGAGTCCCATATTGAGTCACATTTTGAATGTTTGTGATTATGACGTGAATGTTGTGATATGTTGATGATGGAGATGTGATATTGGATATGTCATTGTAAATGAGATAATAACATTGTTGTTTCTGATGCAAGTTGTTGTAAGATGTGGTATGATGAAAAGTGGTGATATATGTATGATCTTTACCGTGCTTTGAATATTATCATACCTTCCTTTATAATGAATGATATCTCACCCCTTATGTTTGGATGTTACCCTCTGTTGATAACGTGCAGGTAACGACGTGGAGTAACCGTTTACCTATTAGCTCGATTCGGTGTGTCGATGCTCTGATATGTAGCACTCAGGGGGATGTTGTGATACTTGCTTGTTTCTTGCTTATGTTGATTATTTCTTGTTAGACTTTAATGTAAGGTTTTGTCGTGATACGTTGGATATGTTGTGTCGTGTTGGCAACGATGTTATCACTTCGTCCTTATGTTGGTTTTGAATTTCGCTGCGATGTTATTAAGTTGTTTGAATTTGAATGAGTGATGATTCATGAGTTTTCCTCCGATATAAGTGTTATTTATCCATGAATTATGAGCTTGTATGATGTTTTGTTTAAGTTGAAAATGTGACGCCTCAAATGTAATGTTTGTTTTTTTTTTATAGATTTTGTACTCTAATTTCCATATTAAATGCGGGGTAGATTTGAGGTGTTACACCTTCCCTCACGTATCGTCTTTGCTCAAGACTACTCCCACTATTTTGAGTTTTTTCTTCATAAGACAAATGTCTTTTGATATGGCTATCGTCTTCGTCAACATTGGAACTTCTTTCACGAATTGACCAAGAGTCTTCAGAACTAGATGATGAGGAATCGTTACTCAAAAAATTTTCATTCTTGTAAATAATTCAGACATGACCATATGAATCTTCCCTGAGCGTTAGTACATAAATTTCGTCATCAATGGTAACCGAGAGAAATTCATTTAGGCGAAAATCACATGGAACTCTTATGAGGACCTTGGTTATGTCCATGATACCCCCTGCTAATGTATTTTCGTCCATGCAGATATAGATTCCCAGAGATTTAGCGATTGAAGTAAAAAAGTCCATGCTCCAAGCGTGGCAATGAACACCATGAATCCTCACCCACATCACCCTCTCGGTATCAACATCACTCTTGTGGCAAGGTCTGGTGTTATGAAACCATCGTTTTCACCATGTACATCCATCACTTAACATCTATGTAGTGAAGCCTTCCTCCAACTCCTCCATCAGGCAGAGATTTTCCCCCAAAGGAACAATCTTGATAGAGAAAACACCTTCCATCTCAAAATGGTTTTGAATGTTATATGACTCTCCTGCCACCACTGTTGCAAAATATTTCCTTCCCCCCAACTTCCCGTTTCCTTCATGCTCACCACCCTTCTGTTGAAGCTCCACACCGTTCCTCTTCTAAAACCTAACATTCACCTTCCTCTCCGTATTTAGACAAACACCTTCCCCATAACCTCTTCTGAAACCTAACATTTACCTTCCTCTCCGTATTGTTTATACAAAACTGGGTGAACAATTACTTGTGGCTTATGAAACCTAACATATACCTTGTAATTATGTGTTGTTTAGAGATCATTATCTCGACATCTTTTAAGACTTTTGTGATCTAAACACCAAAATTTCAATACAAACAATTTTTTTTCTCTCGCAACATAATCAATCAA
Source organism: Vicia villosa (assembly GCF_029867415.1). Lineage (NCBI taxonomy): Eukaryota > Viridiplantae > Streptophyta > Magnoliopsida > Fabales > Fabaceae > Vicia > Vicia villosa. The sequence goes on along the minus strand of NC_081186.1, from coordinate 90,312,436 downwards.
TTCATTAGTTACAAAAACCCGTATAGTATTTGTCTTCCCGATATAAATGGTAAGATAAAATAAGGAAGGGTGTACGCGTTGAAGTACCTAATAGTTATCTTCCATTACAATAACTTTATATTTAGGTGGATGGTGTATACATTAATACCGTACTCAATGCAGTTTGCCATTAAAAAAACACTAATACGTAACTAGAGTAATTTATTTATTTTTTGGTTACAGTAACTAGAGTAATTTAGGAAAGTATAATGTTCTATTTCTCTTTTAAACTTTTTTAATGTGTATCAATTGATGAAAATGAGTGGCTTATTATAAAATGAGAGATTTTGGAATTTAATAATCACAAGTGTTTCTATAAATAAATCTACATCTAGCTATGTTTCTCAACCCAAACTCTAGATCGAATTGAAGAAAAGAGGCAGTGATAATAATAATTAAGTATGTCTGGTGAAGAGAGCTTAAATCATGATGCTAAGTATGAGTTGCATAGAAATTTAGCAGATTTTCAACCTAGTCTCTGGGGAAATTATTTTCTTCAATATGCTTCTGAATCTATGGTACGTAAATCATATGTTGCTACTTGGTGCCTTTTATGTTCCTGAATGCAATGAAACTCTTGAACTTATACTGTTTGGAGACATTTGCATGTATATTTTTTATTATTTGAATAAGTTTTTTTTCTCATTACTATGCAGGAACTAGATCCAAATATTAAGGCACAAATTGAAGCATTAAAAGGCGACATGAGAAAGATTCTTGTCTCAGAGAGTGAGAAACCCTTGGAAAAAGTTCATTTGATTGATTCAATATGCCGCTTGGGTGTTAGTTATCACTTTGAAGATGAGATTGAGGAGATTTTGCAAAATATTTACAAGAATAACGTTGAAAATGGTGAAATAACTCTTAATGACAACCTTTGCTCTCTCAGTGTGCTATTTAGGTTGCTCAGACAACAAGGACTTCATGTTTCGCCAAGTAATATTATACTCAGCTTATTTACCGTGGTTTCTTTTAAATTAGATAAATTTTCAATTTATTTTACTATTATTCAGACAGCCATTTGAAGGTTTGTAATACCGACTATCTCAGTAGACCTAAAATTTATCACAATTAATTCACAGTTAAAGTGTGCGTGTGTGTGATCTAGCGGTGAAACGCTTGGGTCCTGAGAGTGTGCTCCTCTCAAGGTCTCAGGTTCGAAACCCGCTAGGTACAAATTGCTTATTAAAAAAAAAATGAGTCCAAAAAATTATAAGAATATTTATATAGGTTAGAATGTGCTTAACTCTTAGTCCAAAAAATTATAAAAAGAATATTTTATTATATTGTGTTTCTCTTCTAAACTTTTATTTTAATATTGTTGTTTGATTGATAAAAACACTAGATGTTTTCAACCAATTCAAGGATGAGAGTGGAGAATTCAGTGAAAGACTTATCCAAGATGTTGAGGGAATGCTAAGCTTGTATGAAGCCACACATATGATGATTCATGGAGATGACATTTTGGAAAAAGCTTTGGCTTTCACTAAGATTCATCTTGAGTCCATTGCCAACCAATCAAGCCATTCTCTTGCAATACAAATCAAACATAGCTTAAGGCAGACACTTCATAAGAATTTGCCAAGGCTTGAAGCACATAGATTTATTTCCATATACGAGCAAGATCCTTCCCATAATAAAGTTTTACTTGTTTTGGCAAAACTAGATTTTAATATGCTCCAAAACCTCCATCAAAAGGAATTTGGTAATATTTGCAAGTAAGGACTTTCATCTTACACTCCCTTTTAACAAGGAAAATTTTAATAGTGATTTAGAGTACTTATTATGTTTTTTTTTTTGGTTGAAGAAATAGAGTACTTATTATGGTTAATATTACTTGTTTTGGTCTTTATAGATGGTGGAATGAGTTGGATGTGCCTAATAAACTACCGTATGCACGAGATAGGATGGCCGAGGGTTGCTTTTGGGCAATGGGAATATATTTTGAGCCTCAATATTCTAAGGCAAGAATAATTATGACAAAATTAATTGTCATAATAACTGTGATTGATGATACATATGATGCATATGGAACAATTGATGAATTGGAACTTTTTACAAAAGCAATTGAAAGGTTGGTCAGTATATAATGTTAATATATTATCAATTTTATTTATTTATTTTTCTAAGTTAATGAAGTTTATTTTCAGTTGGGATATTTCTTGTTTGAATACTCTTCCGGATTACATGAAGTTTCTCTATAAAATTATATTTGACCTTTACATAGAAATAGAGGAAGAAATGATAAAAGAAGGAAGAGTGTACGCATTGAACTACTACAAAAATGAAGTATGGTTTTTCGTCTTTTCATTGTTAATTAAATGATTATTTAACTATGGATTTTTATCTTTTTATATTATTAATTACTCATATGTGGTTCATTTGTTATTTATTTGCCTGCATATTAATTGAAAAGTGCTAGCTACACTCTCTTTTTAACATTCTCTCAAGGCTACTCGTGTTTTAACTAATAAAAGAGTGAGTGTTTGAGAGAATGTTGAAAAGAGACTGTTATTAGCATTTCTCTCCTTTTAATTTGTTTGCTACGTATAATGCATCATTTTGGAATGAGATATTGCTTGTTCCTTTTGTAAACTCATGTGGCTTTCTCACTTATTTGTTAATATATATTTTTTATTGAAAAAACAATTATACAACAAAATATGAAAAAAAATAAATTGTCATATACATGCATTCTTGATGCAGTTTATAATATACGTTCAATCGTATATGGTTGAGGCTAGATGGTTACATGATAATTACCAACCAACATTTGAAGAATACATTCGTGTATCAGCAATATCATCTGGTTATGGTCTGGTGAACACAACTTGTTACCTTGGTATGGGAAATATAGCAACAGAGAGTATCTTCAAGTGGGTTTCCAAAGTGCCAAAAGTAATTGATGCTGCTATTGTCCTTTGTAGACTAATGGACGACATTGTGTCAAACGAGGTATATTTTCTAAAAAAAATCATTTGATTATTGTCTACAATTTTTATTATTTCAAACGACGTAACCATATACATTATATGTTATTGTTTGCATATGTAGTTTGAACAGAAAAGAAATCATGTTTCCTCATTTTTGGAATGCTATATTCGGCAATATAATATCTCTAGGGAAGGTGCAGTTCAAGAAGGTCGAAAAAGAATTGTTGATGCTTGGAAAGATATCAATAAGGAATGTCTTAGGCCAACTGATGTTCCAAGGCCTATTCTAACACGCATTCTAAACCTTTCACGTTTTATGGATGTGATTTATAAAGATAAAGATAACTACACACATCCTGAAGGAGAAATGAAGACATTTATTAAAGCTTTGCTTCTTGAACCCATGCAATTTTGAGCATGAGTCTTTTAACGCGTTGTATTTCTACTTTAAATAAAAACAATTTGTGGTGTGAAATTTACTTTGTTGAATTCAATGTTTGTGTTAGTTTTCAATTGAAAATATGTCATGTATGAACTATTTCTATAATTAATGAAAAATAATGAAAAATGGTTCTATAGAATTGTAAGTAATAATAAATTATAGTGATATCATTGATATGATCAGAAAATACTTATAAACAAGGTGGTCTTAAAATCATACCATATTAAGTCCTACCAAGTACTAAGGAGACCATAAAGTAAGATGCACAATTAGATTCACTAACATCTACTCTCTAAGGAAGCTATCACAGAAAGGGTTATAGGACCCCCGGACAAGGGTTATAGGTTTAAAAAATGTTGTAGACTTCAATTTATCTCTTCTTAACAAATGGAGGTGGAGGATTCTTCACGGTCAGGATCTATTTGGCTAAATCTTCTTCGTGCTCGATATAGGGATATTTGCTTAAAAGTGACTAACGAAGACGCACTATGCCATGAAAGACCTACGACAACACTTTTTTTGGACTTTAAAAGCGCTGCTGTAGGTGGCGCTGCTATAGGTTTTAGCAGCGCTTTTGGTTTAGGCGCTATTAAAGCCATTATTGGTATACAACCTTTAATAGAGCTTTTTAAGCTCTATTGAAAGAAGAGGAAAAAATAGTATTAATTTATTAATACTTAATCTTAAAGTTGGATAAGACTTATAAATATTATTATATTCTATAACTATTTAGAGATGAAGACTACTCTGTAGAACTAATCTAAACATTGAAATTCAAAGAATGCACAATAGTTATTAGTTATTACATATAAAAGACTATACAAAAAAAGTTAATAGTAATTATGAAAATATCATCATGTGTGTTATTTAAGACATCAATTCCTCCACTGACAATTGCCAATCTTAAAAAGAAAAAAAACAAAACATGTTATTATACCACACGCCCTTAATTATTTTATGGAAGATGTTAACATCATTATTTCACGTACTTGAATAATCATGAGTTTTAATCATTCCTAAACTAAAATGAGATCCTTTGGTGTTAGTCATAAAACATCTGCATTCTTGCTTGTTTGACAACCAGTGACACTATGAACTAAATTATCACAAACCTTGTATTCCTACATTGCTATTAACCCTTGTTAGATCTTTTGAAGCTGCCTTTATCTTGTAGGAAATCACACATGAGGGATAGAGTCGTTGAACATGGAAGACTTAGTAGTTACACATGACGTCATCAAGAGCTGTGATTGAAGAACATTGAAATGCAATTGAAGACACAAGTTTTGGAAAATATGTGATTGAAGATTATCCGCTTCTCTCTTTTTCTGTAGAGAAATCATGAAATATATGAATATATAAGTAATCCAGAACATTTTTAATTAAAGAAACAAGACATGGATCCTCTTGAAATTGAATGGCCACAAGGAAAAATAATTAAACTAAACTCATTTGTTGGACATAAAACAAAAACAATTTTTGAATGGACTTGTACTTTTATCATGCCTTGGACCATATCCATTGGATTAGTTCCAGACAAAGGAATTATTCCAGCACATGCTCCAGCTCCAAGACGTAAAACAGGGGTAAGTTGAGCATCCTCTATAGAAACTATTGGGGTATACTTAGACAATTGGAAAATATTTACTAAATTTTCAACCTAATAAAAAATGTTAAATGATATATGTTAGTATGTGCTGACAACTAAAACTACTAAACATATGAGAATAGAAAGAGCATAATTTACCAGCTCCTCAAGTCTCATAATATCCTCTTTCTTTGGTTTTGAAACTATTGAACACTAACTAACATATAACAGTAGCTTGTATATAACAAAACTAAAAGAAGGTATCTGATTTACTTTTAAAACAGAAACATGGTTAATCTAGAAAAATGTATTATAAATTCCAATTATCTTCAACACTTACCACAAAGGTATATGAGGATGATGGATTGTGTTGTAAACCTAGAAAAAAAAAAGAGAATTGTATTAAAACCTAGCAAATCTCAAATGAAAATCAATAAATTAAAAGAAATTAGCAGAAGAAGAATCATAGGGAGAAATACAAATAACAATGAAGGTCGAGAAATGCGAACGAAGAGGATGATTAGTAATCCATGTCCAACAGTGAGAATGAGATCCTCCAAAGTCTTTCTTGGGTCAAGCTCACGCTTAATTTTTGTTTATTCAAAAACCCTAATTACAGAAAACTTGTGAATTTTAAAAAATAATATTGGGATATAAGAGAGTAGAGAGAGTTACCGGTCCAATAAAGTGTCAGGGCGAATGAAACTCATAGTTGTGGTGTGGAAGCAGTTGAGTTTATGCGTACCAGATATCAGAGTGGTAGATTTGTCGAGAAACCGTGGTCTCTTTATGTCCTGCAGGCAGAGAAGGTCAAGGATTTCGGATAGAAGGTTGGGATAAGTGATAATCTATTTAAATTCCTAACCCTAGATTTGAGGAAAAGAATGAAATTGATCGTCAAGGATGAGGGTGAGATATCTGAATTGATAAAGTGAAGGTGAGAAAGTTAGATGGTCGAGTTACAGGAACAGAAAAAAATAGTGCGTATTTTTTAACATATTATTTAGTAGGAAAATACTACAAGCAAAGATCGAAGAGAAGTATTTTGCTAACAATAAAATGAAAAATACTGCAAGAGAAGATTGAACCCGCGAGCTTTCGACTGTGCGCCTTTTTTTCTACTTTTATGGAAACTTTTACAATAGCGCTTTTTAAGAAACCACTATCATAGGAATACCCCTTTATTAGCACTTAACATAAAGCGCTATTAAACTTCTATGTTATTTTTCTTTTATTTTTTGTTAATAACCAATAATAGCATTTATAAGCAAATCGCTACTATAGGTTTCAGCTTGAAATATTTTATAGCCCTTTAGTTAAAAGCGCTATTATATTTGTAGGGGTGTGCATGGATCAAGAACCAAACCAAATTGAACCATATATATGGTTTGGTTTGGATTTTAAAACCGTTTTCATAAAACCGGTTTATTTTTTTAAAATCGGTTTATATGTGGATTGGTTCGGTTTTAAACCGGTTTCTCACAAAAAACCAATTTTTAAAAAAACTAGTTTTAAACCGGTTTCTCTCAAAACCAATTCACTACTTAAAATCAATTTTATTCCCTTTGACTTAATACCAACTTTTTAAACCGATTTTTCACATAAATTATTTTATTCATTTTGAATAAATACCAACTTTTTAAAATTAATTCAATACTTAAAATCAATTTTATTTTAATTAACTTAACTTAAAGAAAGAAGCTACATTTTTCTCTATTCACCATGACTTAAAATAAAACTTTTCCACTATTTAATCGTAAAGTTTATTAATTATAGGAACTAATTATGCCTTCTGTTGCAAGAGCTGGAGATAATGTTGTAAAGTTGCATGGTGTTGATGGAAGCCATGTATTAGTATTGATGTCAGTTTTTTTCAATCTTAGAAAAGCATGTAGTATTACAAGAGAAATCTAAGATAGAATGAGAAGGCAAAAGATTGAATCAATCATGGTTCTTACAGAATCATCTCAACAAAGAGAATCCAATTCAATCTTGCTTCATGAAAAATTTAACTTTCTTTTATATATATATATATATATATATATATATATATATATATATATATATATATATATATATATATATATATATGGTGAACCATAAAAGAGACAAAGCATGTAAATTTAATACATAATAAAATTTGGATACCCAATAACTAAACCACATTATTAATGTGGGTACCGGTTTATATTTGGATAACGAAATGGATACCCGGTTTTATATTTTAACATTTGGATTGAGTTTTAAAAAGTGGAACAATTTGGATACCAATTTGGTTATAAATAACCGGTTTTTTTGCACACCCCTATATATTTGTGCTATTAAAAATTAAAATTATAGTAGTGGTTAGATAGTAAATTGTGAGATCTTCTAACATTTGCCATCAAAGACAATTTTTTCTTAAGAAGAAGATTCTAGGGCTCTAAACCCTAGAGTTATACTATTAAATAGAGGCTACAAATCTAACTCAGATGCATATTATACTATTCGGGGCGTTTGCAGGTATTATCATCACCATTGGACATATATTGAAGATTGTCACACCGAATTTTACCAACTTTGTCATTACCATGACTATAACTTGAAAATATGATATCACAAAATCATTTGTTATTATTTGTCGGAATCATCTAGCAAGTTTCCCCATTTCCACTTAATGCAAATCTAATCGTGAAGCTTGAAACAACAAAACAGCTGATGCAATCGCAACAAACCTCTTACTCACCCCAGTCTCGCTAGCACAATTGTGAGGGTCACACTGGAACCTCAAGACCAATTTATTGCTTTGTCATTGTCTTATGGAGCTTCAGTCTTTCCACATCAACCAAGGGTTTCTCCTCCGTAACGCGAAGGTCCCTGAGGCTTTAATGCAAAATGAAGATACCAAATACTTGCTCAAACATCTTTTACTCACTCTCCAAAGGTGGTTATAAGCCATTAAGCAAAAAAAACGAGCATATGATCCATGTTAAGAGTCGGAATCACTAACCTTTTCGAAGTTTTCTGGACTCAGACTTTGATGAATTATGAAGAGTGCTTTACAACTTTTCTTTTCCAATTCTTTTCTTATTTTGAAGTATTTTTTCCAAGTGGTTCTACTCCATCTGTTACAAGATCCCAAAGACCTTGACACCTGAATAACACCTTAATCTGTTTGCACCATTTCTCATAGTTATCTAGAATTGGTAGACTTGCTGGATAATTTCTATTTCCATAATTCACCGCCACCATGATTTTCTTCTTCTTCCCTTGAACCGATCAACCAGAGCTCTTGATACCCGATGATTGAAATCCACCAATATCTATGATGAATTTCTGTCAATCTTGATGAAAAAGATTGTTACTACCACACAATGACAATGAAAAAATATAAAAGAAAGAAAGACAATAATTTTCTACATAGTTTCTCTCTGCCCACAATCTAATTTTGTGAATACAACTTGATTACTAAAATATGGGTTACTCCCTTTAGTTATAGATTTGATTAGTCTGCTCTCTAAGCCAAAAACCCAAAACTATAAAAAGCCCAAAATACCTATTTTGAAACTAAATCAAATTTGTGTGTAACTAAATCAAATTTAGATCGACACACATTATTCGACACTATGAATTACAATTTAACAATGGAAAATGCTTATTAGTAAGAAAATGAAAAAATAAAAAAGGCAAGAATAAATCAAAATCTTTCATTATCACCACAATCCCATGATCTCTATATTAAAAAGGAAATTAAATTTAAAATTAATTTAAAATTTACCACTAAAATAGTGACACATGTTCATTCTTACATTTCTTCAAATTCCTTCCTACCAAATAACACTACTCTTTAACAATTTTGATTACCTTAATCACAAACATCTTTAGATTTTATAAGTGTAATGTGCATTTTTTTAAGAAATATATGAAATATATGTAAGTATTTATATATTTTATAAAGCACCTTCATGTTGGGTTTCCTTTTCAAAATTATGTCTAATAATTTTTTTGGCAAGCACCTTCATGTTGTATTTTCTTTTCAAAATTATGTCTAAAAGTATTGTTTTTATCAAACACCTTCGTGTTGTGTTTCCTTTCCAGAATTATATCTAAGTATTTTTAACTAAGCAACTTCATGTTGCATTTCCTTTTAGAAAAATATGAGTAATTTTTTTAAGCCCTTGGTGTTGGTTTTTTTTCTTTTTTTGATAAGCAATGAAGTATTATAAAGATACTGAGCATAAAGGATATTCACCCATGGGTAATATAAATGGAGGAATTAAATGATTTCAAAGGACATTGACACTGTAAATAAAATTACAATTAACGGTGAAATTGGAACCTATATGGTTCCAAAACCATAAAAGTAACTTGATCTTATGCACGATCTCACCAACATTGAAAATACCGGAACTAAACAATATTTTGTTACGCATACACCATAATCCCTAACAGGTAGCCATCTAAAAGATCAGTTTCTTTCTTGAAAGAAGTTTCCCATTGAGGGAGAGACAAAAACCCAAAAGATGTTCCACCACATCAGTCGCCACCACCGGAGCCACTTTCTAAGCCCTTCGTGTTGTGTTTCCTTTTCAGAATTATGTTCAAGTATTTTTATTTTTTTATTAAACGCTTCATGTGTCGTTTTCTTTTCAAAGAATTATGTCAAAACCATTTTTTTATGAAACACCTTCATGTTATGGTTCCTTTTTCGGAATTATGTATAAGCATTTTTTTATTGAACACCTTCATATTGCGTTTCTTTTGTTTCTTTTTAAATATATTTTCAAAATTGTAGCGTTTCTTTTTCAGAATTATATCTACTATATCTACCTTCATGCTATGTTTCCAAAATTTTAAGTATCAACATACACCGGATATGAAACTTGAAAACTTGATAAACAAGAAACCAGGCAAAACAAGAGATTTTTTAAAATTCCAAGTTGGACAAATCTTTCTATTACTTTATTTTTTAATAATATAAAAATAATTGTGTTTTAGCATCTCCACCACATGACATAAGTGGACAAATTCTACTATTACTTTATACTTTTAATTATTAATTAAAAATAATTGTTATAGCATCTCCACCATATGACATAAGTGGGAGACAAAACAAGAAATAGATGGATTAGAGAAAGGCTTATTTAATATATATTGCTTGGAGCAAATAAGTTGAAACTTCCCATCGATGTGGGGACTTGTATAACACTCCAAACATGAAAGTTTGATATTCTTTTTTTTTTAATATGTATATTAGAAACTTGTTTATTTAATTTCATGATTTTTTAATACCTTTTAACCATTCAAAGAAGTTGAATATGTTAGACTATGCCAAAAATAGTCGAACAATAATGACAAATTAAGTTAATATACATAACACCATCTTCAGTGACATTTATGTAGTCTGTAGGTAAAACAAATATATCCTGTTATAGTCTGTGGTCCCGAGTATAAGGTCTTATTCTTGTAGTGAAAGAAAGCTTTTGCATTGTATTTTAATTAATGTTGTATATTCAAAACAGTTTTAAATTTTGTTGCTAGGAATACACTTTTTTTTTTTTGTTGCAGAGATTCAGTTTGGCAAGAGAATTGTAAGTCATTTTTGTTGGTTGAATGCTAGCTCATGAATAATAAAGCAATTCCTTTCACATTATTATATTATTATGTTCATGGTTTTCCTGAGCTTTTGTTCTAATCTAGTGGAGCATGTGGTGCCCTCTTAAATATCCCTTTTAATATGGTATACTTATCATATATTTTTCCAACAATGTTAGTTTTTTATTAATGTTGCATGTAATATTCTACAAGATGCCATGATATTTAAATGAGTTTAAGGTCCATGACTCATGATGAATTTGTTAATAATGTTGGACTTAATGATTGCTATTTAAAATTGAGTTATTATTGCTACTATGAAATGGCACTCTTACGCACACAACAATTAGTCAATGTTTTGTTATAGTATATGACAATAGTAATAATAAAATAATAAAAAATATATATGATCGTATTTATTTTTTAATAGACAATGGGATTAAAAAAATGAGTATAAGATACTATACCCGAAAATAAAACAGAAAATTTCTACTACTCAACAAATGAAAGGTAGAATATTTCAAACATGAAAATAATTGAGCCATACATATGAGATATTTTATCTAATCTTTCTAAAATAATTGTTTAAACCATGTAATAGTTCTAGCTCCTCACAATAATAGAACATGCCAACTACTAGATACCTTTCAAGAAAAGAAAAAACACCTACTTGTTTTTAATACTAGAAACAAGGTGTATATATCACATGCTAACATTGATTAGGAGAGTTAGTTAGCTATCACTCTCCTTCAACTTACACTACTAGAAATATACAAATTACACTACTATATATATTTTCTCTCTCTCTCTCTCTCTCTCTCTCTCTCTCTCTCTCTCTCTCTCTCTCTCTCTCTCTCTCTCTCTCTCTCTCTCTCTCTCTCTCTCTCTCTCTCTCTCTATCTATATATATATATATATATATATATATATATATATATATATATATATATCTCAATAATTTTTTTTTTAAAAACCGAATCTACCGAACCAATCCAAACCGCATTAATTTGGTTTGGGTTGGTTCAGTTTTATTTTTCAAAACTAACCGAACCAAACCGAACTGCACGTTATTTTTTCTTGCGATTCGGATGATTAATAGCGTTAAAACCGCCTAAACCGCACCGCGACATATTGTTACAGTAATTTTGGAATTTGAAATGGGTAATTTAGAAAACCACAAGAAAAAGGTTGGTAAATTGGAGTTCCTGAAATGTATGGGCATGTGGCGGCTTCGTCTGCCATGTCCCGAGGCGGATTGCCTAATGACGGTGGGGACTCTGTTGTGACATTAGACCAAGTTCCTAGGTGGATTGACGTCGAGCATTTGTTAGATAGTGACGATGGAGATTCATCGTTTGCCAATCAGTATTTTCCGGATCCTTTGGCGTTTAAATCGGGAAATGGAAGTGGCGCAGGTGGTTCAGCGGCTGGTTCAGCGGCTAGGTTTCCGATTGACCATGAAATAAATTTGCAGATATATTTGTGGACAGGGAACCCTTAAACCTTGAGGTGGATGCTGTCGTGAACTCAACAAATGAGATTAGTCATAATCCTCGCTTAGTGTCATATTAAGTGATAGAATGTTTGCATAAATTTATTAAAGAAGGATATGTATTTTAAATAAACTTGATAAAAGATCAATTTTTGTTGCATAAATTTGTTACATCTCAGGCCATTGTGATGTGATTATGTAATATAGTGATATTTCATATCAGGTTACAGTTAAGCCTCCAGTAAATGTAATGCTGCTAATAGATTGTATTTAAAATAACATTGTGGGGCATATGCTCTTGATCATCCATTACTTTCCATTTGTTTGTGTACATATGCATGAAACAAGATCCAGGGGGAAGTGTGGGAGATAAGAAGAGAAACCTTATATCATATTGAAAGGATTGGGTTATTGGAAGAATAATGAATGTGGATAAATGAAATTCCCATATTAATAGTAATGCTATAGAAATAGTTGAAATCTGGAGAAAGCATCTTCCGAAGCTGGCCAGTTATGTATTATGATCCTGTGTATCTAAATGTACATATAACTTTTTTTTAATAAGCAATGGAATTAAAGCACTACGCCAAAATTGATTTTTTGTATCGCCTAATTTAATAGCACTATTAAAAAAAGTGCTATTAAAAAGGAAAAAACATATCTATAATAGCACTTTATGGTTGGGCGCTATTATAGGATACACATAATGTGATTTTGATAGCACTTTATAAAAAAATGCTATTATTTGACTTCACTAAGTTAGCACTTTAGTTAAAACGCTATACGTTTCAAAACAAGAAAGCGGTAGGATATTTCAAAAAAAATAAAATTACAATGATCCACCCGTTTGTAAAACAAACAAAGCCATCTCCAGGAGTTAAACACTATCTCCGTCATACATGGTGAAACTAAAAGGCTCTCTTTTGAAGATCACCGCATTACGTTTGAGCCATATACTCCAAACCGTTGAAATCCAAATCACCGCCCCAATAGACCTCTTGTTTGCACACTTTAACTTAAGACAATTATGAGAGTAATTCAAACAATCCTCTAGGGATAGAGCCGTGCCAACACCAAACCACCCGTGGACTCTCCGCCAAATACGCCTAGATGCCACACAACTCGAAAACAAGGGCCATAACGATTCTTCCTCCGTTAGAAAAACACACATTTAGAATCGTTGCACTCCACTAAAATACCGCTTCTAATCAGTTGATCTTTAGTGGCTAATTTAACATGGATAAAACGCCAACCAAAAAACAAAATTTTAGAAGGGACTTTTGTTTCCCAAAGATGGGATAAGGCCGTTACCGTAACATTATTAAAAGGCCGTCCAGATAACTTTTCTTTAAAGCGATCATAACAGGATTTGACTGAACACTCCATCCGAATTCAGCCTCCATACGAAGCTGTCTTCACCGTAATCTTGCACATCCAGCCGCTGAAGCTCCATTTGCAGCTCGCGCACCAGAAAAACCGACTGCTGCACGTCTTGGGCAGCTCTGCCAGCATCCAGCATAGCCGGAACATCCCATGACCAGCGTCCGTCAATGACAATACATGCACAATCAACAACATCCAAGTAATTTTCTGCAATATGGAACAGCTCGGGAAGGCCTCCACGAGCGATTACGAACCCGTCCATCAAGCATACCAAAAGGGAATATCAGCTCCATTCCCGACAGTACACTCTATTGCTCCCGCAAAATGGTTGTTGTTGAGATTCTCATCGTTGTCAGAAATAATTAAGTCTCTCCATCATATTGAATCTTTCTTTTCCACGACCGAATTATCCCCAATTAAGACCTTCAACTTCACTTTGCCGTATCTAGCCTCAAGAATGTCCCGCCAAACTGCGTCCTTATCCGCAAGAATTCTCCACTTCCATTTACTAATCAAGGCAACATTCATAATTTCCACGTTTTTGACTCCTAACCCGCCCTCTTCACGGTTTTTGCACACTGTATCCCAACAAACTCAATTAATAGATTTTCTAAGATCATTCCCACTCCAAAGAAATTTTCTTTGAATAGATCTAATCTCAGTCAACACCTTTTTTGGAGCCTTATAGAAAGAAAGAGAATAAATCCGAATAGCATTTAGAATCGAGTTAATCAACACAACTCTACCCACCATATTAAGATGCTTACCTCTCCACACGGCCAATCTTCTTTTCAACATCAACAATAAATCTTTCCACGTTGCAAGTTTCCTAGGATCTCCACCCACCCTAACACCAAGGAATTTGAAAGGCAAACATCCCACTTTACACGAGAGGAAGGTGGACTCGGCTTCCATATACCAATCACCAACGTTAAGCCCGTAAATATTACTCTTATAAAAATTTATCCGGGATCCGGACATCAACTCAAACCTCTAAGGATAGATTTCACACTCCACAAATTTGCGGTATCTCCTTCGGTTAAGATGATTGTATCATCCGCAAATTGTAAGATGTCCACCTCCTTATCATCTTTGATCTTGAAACCACGGAATTCCCCATTATGCTTTGATTTCCTCAATAAAGGCGTAAGAACCTCCATGACTAAGACAAACAAAAATGGAGATAACGGGTCACCATGCCTAAGACCTTTCTCCACTAAAAAGTCCTACATAGCACTACCGTTGATGAGAACGGATAAAGAGTTGGTAAAAATACTATCTTCCATCCATCTCATTCAACAATCTCCAAAACCCATCCTTTTTAAGACAAGTCTCACAAAATTCCAACTAACTCCATCGTAGGCCTTCTCGAAGTTAACCTTCAACACTACACAACTTCTCATTCACCACAAGAACACCATCCAAAATATTTCTCCCTAGAATAAAAGCCGTTTGATTTCTTGAAACTAGGTTTCCAACCACCCTTCTCAATCTTGCCGCCAATAATTTTGCCAATATCTTATACAAGCTTCCCACTATACAACTAGGCCAATAATCACGCAAGGATTGAGGATTTGTCACTTTAGGGATAAGAGTGATAAAAGATGAAGTACAAGCTTTAGTGAGAATAGCCTTTTCATGAAAATCCCTCACAAAATTTAGGACATCTACCTTAATCACCTCCCAACTCAACTTGAAGAATTCCAAAGAGAATCCATCCGGCCCGGGGTTTTTGTTTCCATCACAAGACCATACGGCCTCTTTCACCTCCTCTTCTGTAAACGGTCTCTCCGACCAAACCACATCATCCTAGGTAAACCAATTAAAATCTAGGCCCTCCGACACCGGTCTTGAATAATCTTCTTCCTTGAAAAAGTTATGAAAGCATCTTTTAACCTCCTATTTAATATTAGCAACACCTTCCACTCTACCATCTCTACCTTCCAACGTAGTGATAGCATTGTGTCTTTGTCTATCCTTGATAGCATTACGAAAGAACCTTGAATTTTTATCTCCTTCTTCCAACCAAAGGTTACAGGACTTTTTCCGAAGCATGGATTCTTTTATGTTCAAGAAATTCCAAATCTCTTTAGAGGCTTCTCTTCTATCGTGAACAAGGGGATCTATGTCACCTCCTATATTCTCCACCATTAACTTGTCTAGGTCGTTTATTTTTTCCGCATCCTCCTCCACCTTTAAATCTATCCAACCAAACACTTCCCGATTCCATCACCGAAGCCTCTCTCGCAAGCTTTTTAGTTTCTCATACAAGACAAAATCACCCCTCCCTTTAAACCGCATCTTCCCCCATTCTACTTCGATAAACTCCTTAAATCCGACATGTTTAAACCATGCATTATTAAACCTAAAATGTTTGGGCCCCCAATCAAATCTCCCAACATTCAAACGAATTGCCGCATGGTCTGAAATATCCCTCCTATCAATTCTTTGATCTATCGCCTCCCAATCCTCAATTAATTTCCTCGTGAGTAAAATTTTGTCTAGTCTTCTCATAGCCTTTCCATTATCTTTGAACCAAGAGAATATCCCTCCCACGCAATTGACGTCGACCAATTCTATATCCTTAACGCAACCACGAAACTCCTCCATACCTCTAGAAGAACGACTACCTCCTTCTCCAATACGTTCATCTCCGCATAGAACTTCATTGAAATCTCCTACAATACATCATTCCTCTTGCCCTCTAGAATTCTTCTTATCTAACAAAGAAGACCAAACCATTCTTCTATCCACCCTATTACAGGGAGTATAGACATTAACAAGATTATAGCTCGTACCCTTCCAATTGATAATGATCGCCACATAACCTTTGCCTACAAAGCTATAGTTAACTGACAGAGAACCTTTTCTCCACACAATCACCATACCACCCACAGCCCCTAAAGAGTTACTCGCTGTCCAATCAACCTCACTGCCTCTCCAAAACGCACACGCTAAAGAATCACTGAAACTAGAAAAATTTGTTTCTTGAATGAAGCAAACATCTATTTTATTAGATTGAATCAAAAAACTAACTCTCTTCCTCTTTGAAGAGATTCTTCCTCCCCCTATGTTATATGACAGTAAATTCACAATAACATATTTTTGTTCTCCATCAAACCTTTGTGGCCTTCCTTATCTCTCTGCTCCATTTCCTCAATCTTCTTCTCAATCAAAACATATTCCCCTCTCACTCACCACCCCCAATGTCGTAATTGAAGACCACACCTTCCTCCCCACCTCTGAATTACCTAACATCCTCTTATTACACCGTCCTATATCTTATTCAGCTACATATATACATAAAGAAGACTCACCCGCAAAGTTTGGATCTTCAATGGAGTCTGATGTTGTTCTCTGAGCTTCTCTCCTCTTCTTGGTGGAATCACTCTGAGGTCCTATGCACGCGTAGAAAGAAGAAGAAATATTGACTTTATCCCCTAAATCACAAACAAGTTTTTTCTTCTTTTTGTTTCTCTGTTTTGATGGGCGGATGTTTCTACAGACCTGGTCAAAAGATAAAGGGCCAGTCTGTTGGGCCACTTTCACCCCCGGCCCAAAGTTCAAACAATTTCCTCCGTTGGTCCGACAGTCCACTATATTATTGTCCATAGGATTTCGACACATTAATGAATCCCCTACACGACTAACCTCTAAGCTACCCGCACATGCCTCTCTCTTATTTAATGCTCTTTACTTTTCCATCTCGAGAACCTCCATGCTTTCAAATTCATGTAAGTCAAATACCACCTTCTTCATCTCTTCTGCCCTTTTCCTCCATTGATCCCAATAAATCTTCCACCTCTTCAAAAGTTGCATCATCCGAGGAACATAAAGGATCAGTTTCATCTTTTCCTCACGACCTCCTTCTTTGGAAATTTACGTTTAGGAGCCCTGGGTCTTCTATCATGCAAACGTAATATGTTTTCCCTTTTATAATTATCTTGACCATGCCATCCAAGTTATCCTTCCATTCGGTTTTAATTAATACTCTGGCCTCGTCCATTCTAGTTCTTGCCATTGTCTCTTCATCACTCTTAATGTATGTTCCTCTGCATTTAGCTGTGGATCTAAACAAAAACATACATAACAAAAAACAATGAAAACCATACATGAGTGTGTTCCCTAAACCCTCGCTTCTATAGATAAATGCAACTTTTTCATGCAACTTTAACTGAGTGTGTTCCCTAAATTGAGTGTGTTCCCTAAACAAAAACCATACATAACAAAAAACAATTAAAATAAAAACCATACATAACAAAAAACAATGAACATTTCATCTCAACAAAACAACAAGAACACTTTAACTGATCAAAAAGTACATGAGTGTGTTCCCCCGGCATGACCATGGAGACTCATAGGCCTTAGTATGTCACTACTTCAAAAATATACATTTAACCTCGGCTATAGAAGCGAGGTAACGAAAAAAGTCATAAAAAGCTGGCACTTTACCCCTCGGTTATTAAAAAACTGAGGGGTAAAGTTATCCGTACACGAGTTTAAGCCCAGCAAAAGCTTTTTTATATTTTCAAAACTAGTGTCAGATATCTCTCGGTTTATGGGGGCACCCTAGGGAAAAAAAACTACTTTTTATAAAATACTCATTAAGTTGTTTACACAGAATATCAATAAATTAATTTGTTTAGAAACTACATTATTTACACATAATATTACATGTTTAAACAGAATATTAAATTAAAAATATTTAACAAATTTTGAATCTATTTCATCGTCATCACTATAAGTGAAGAACAAATGATGGATGTTCCACTTTCATTAAAATCTTGAGGAAGAGAAAATGTTGGGTGCAATTTATTCTCGATGGCTTTTGCATTTATTTATTTCTGATATAAAACAAAAATAGGTTAGATTAATAAAATAAATATACAGTTATATGATTAATGAAGATTTAAATCCAAATTATTTTCTCCTCTTGCAATCCATCATAGAGAACTTTACCAAAAAAATTTACACTTCAAAGTTTTTATGTTATATGCTATATTAACAATTTTTGATATTCATAATGCTTTTATAATGAATGTCTATTAGGTTTCACGCGGATCACTAATGGCAAAGTCTAGAGCGTTGATACTTATTAAATGGACATACAAGATTTAGTTAAGGACGGTGAATATCCTCAATAAAAACGCTTAAATATCCCCTTGGATATGACAAAAATTGAGATAAAAAGTAATTCTTTTCATATACGTACCTTTCGGTTTCAGGTGAAAACCGAGGTGAATAAGTTTTTTTATTAAATTACATTGTTTACAGAGAATATTAAAATACATTATTTACAACAAATCGAGATTTTGTTGAATATCCTTTGTTTAAAGTTAAATGGATTGCATGCATCCAACTTTTGATAAGTTTATTGTTCCAACAAATGGAAAAAAAGTTCTCTGCACTTGCGATCTATCCAATAGAAATATAGTGTTGGCAAAATCCTGAGCAATTACTTTCATGGAAAATGCTTTCACAATAAAGCGAACAAGATATATAGTGTTGGCAATATCTTGAGCTATTTTTTTTGTATTCCAAAATAACAACATCAAACTCATTATGTGGGATACATTACAAGGGCAGCAAAAATGTTTTGTTCAAGATATAACATTGAAGATTTTTTCTGCCTTGCAATCCATCCCAAAGAATGATGCATACAAGTTTGGGGAGGTTACATATAAGTTAGGATTAGGGTAAAATATGTTTGACAAGTGCTTTTATATAAAAAAATCTATTATTTTATCCCTCGGTTTTTACGAAAACCGAAGGGATAGAACATTTTGTTTGTAAATAAAAAATAAAATAAAAAGAAAGATTTCACTTGTAAATAAATAAAAACATAACTTGCACAAGTTGGGATTCGAAGCATGTCCTAAATTATTTTTTCTCTCAGTTATATGAAAAAACGAGGGAATATGTCGTTTTTCAAAACAAATAAAATATGGCGCGCCTTGGCATTATACCTCAGTTTTTTTTTGGCTGGGGTGAAATTGTTGTAATGAAATATATTATTTATAGTAGTGTGTTTATAACATGATATTTTGGTTGGGGATTTCCCACGATGGTGAGAAGTCTTGTACGGTGGTGTTTTGAAGTAGTTTATGAGTCCTTATCACGTGAGGTGAGAGGCTTTGCTAATGACATGTGATGCTTGTGAGTAAGTGTATGTTTACGGTTATTCGTGGGTTAATACCATAAAGAGATCTGTGCTCTTTAGTGTGTAAAGAATTATCATCTATTGCTTAAGATTTGTCTTTTTCTCCCTAAGAGGAGATGTATTTATAGAGACCTAGGGGCTAAGGTTTTCTTGGAAAAGGTTATCGCTCACTCAAACATGAGGCCTTTGGTAGAGTAGACAGTGTTTTTCAATCGCGGCTTATGGTAGTGTCTCGAGAACCAGTACTTCCTCTCGTGAGGTCTTAGCTATTATGGGAAATCCAGGTTCTTTAGCCATAACAATATGTAATCCGGCGGAGGAGTCACTAAGTCCCTCGGGAAAGAGTTTAGCTAGTCTAAAGGATCTAAGTCTTTCAGGTACAAATGTGTATAGACCGATTGATGAGACTATGAGTCTCTCAGGTAAAGGAATTTTACCTACTTGGACAGAACTTCCAATAAGCCCTCGGAAAAGACTTGATATCAAAAAATAGCTTATATGTATTTTCCTATAAGGCGGTAAGGATCTTCGCCATGAAGTTCAGCGTAAGAAATCTTTCCTTGAGGGGCATTAAGGACATTCTCAATAAAGTCCAACATAATAAATGGAACTACTTCCTTTTAGAGTTATATCACCTTTGGGATATGGGCAACTTCCTTCACTTTATCGATCAGGTTTGTTGCATATTTTAATCCTATCTCATCCGCCTCTTCAATGAGCTAGGATCTTCGTGACTGATATGGATAGCTGGATCGTTGAAGACTGATATTTAGTAACAGGTGCATAATATTTTGGAATATTGTGGAATCCTATGTGGCACTTGATTTAGGGAAATAAGATTTTCTTTGTTTTCAAGATACATGGTTAGTTTCTAAATATGGAGAATATTTGGAAAACTAATATTGAAGCCCTATCTTTTTGGAGAAGATTTTGGAAGATTTTAAGTAGTTCCCTACTGCGGTTTTGAATCCCAAGTCCAGTTTAGAAGATTGTTTTAAATAGAAAACAACAAACCTGGTTATTTAGGGGAACTTACATTGTATTTTATGTTAGAGTTTGTTCTGTCTTGTGAATTGTGAGCCTCTCTAATATCATCTTGAAAGAAGAGTTGGACGTCTGTTTTGAGTTACAAATTCTGTTGATCATTCATTAGCTTTTAAGCATTGAGAGATTGTGTATCTTGAAAGTGTGTTTCTAAAGTTTTGAAATTGATTATCACGGTTGTGATTTAGGGAGATTGAGAAGGTTCTCATACCTAGGTGAGTCTTAGGTAGAAGTATGGCACGGGTAGTGATTAGAAGAATCAGAGGTTGTTTGCATAAAACTTCAAGCTGATACTATCATAGTGGATTTAACACTGGCTTGGTAGCCCCCAGAGTAGGTGTTTTTATACACCGAATTGGGCGAACAACTTCCTGTGTTCATTTAAGTATCTGCACTATTTTATTGTATACCTTGTCATTGTGTGTTGTTCAGAGATCAATGTCTCGACATCTCCTAGGACATATGAGATCTGCATACCAAAATTTCATTCATCAATAGAATTTGTTTACTCCTTTTTGATCCACTTGGATTGTACAAACTCGCCTATCAGGGAGCAGATATTTTAAGGGTAGGTATATTGTGGATACAACTGCTCATATGGCTGCCATGGTCTATCAAAACATGCTTGATATTCTAGTTATCCTGTTGCACATTGATGAACAAAGTATCGTCATTGTGAGGGTTGAGGCAGAGGGCGTCTTCCTTGGAAAAGATGATATTAACCGTTGTTTTCCCTAGAGAGTTTATGGGAAAATTAGGGGATATTACATTTTCCGCAAATACTTGCCTTGTGTATTTCCTTCGGGAAGATCTAAAGTTACCTCCACCGGTAAAGCCTCTGGCGATGGTGTTTGCATTGTAGGCTATTTTTTTGTAGGCCATCTTTGGAAGGAATATGGAGAGACTTTTTGTAGAAGTGTAACTCAATTTAATTTTATTGGGCCCTACGGTCGGCGCCATTGTACTAGTAAAAAAGTACAGGTGTGCATGCCCCCCTGGCAAGGAGACTCAAAGTCCTTAGAAGGTTTATAACACAATATGGTTGTTAGGGCTTTCCCACGACTTCAAGAAGCCTTATATAATGACGGTGTTTTGAGGTAGTTTATGTGTCCTTATCATGTGAGTTGAGAGGCTCTACAAAAGATTGGTGATGCTTGGGAGCAAGCATATAGTTAGGTAAGATGTGTGTTAAGACTGTAGTGACCATTATGTTCTTTAGGGTGTTAAGAATAATCCTCTATTGCTTAAAATCTTTCTTTTCTCCCCATGAGGGGAGATGTATTTATAGAGGCCTCTAGAGCCTAGGGTTTAGTTGGAAAGGATCATCGCTCACTCAATTAGTGGTGGACTGTTGAATCCTTATTTCAAAGGGAGACGTGTGTTAGTTAATGACCCTGACTTTCTCTCTGCACAAGAAGTTTCTTATCCCATGTTCCCACATCGGGGCGATAGGAAAACCATGGGGAGAGACGATACCTCCCTTTGGGTCACATTCTATCATCGCGTATTTTGGGGAGGCCTAAAGGCATCGCCCTGTCATACCCCAAAATTTGCCCGATCGAATCTACGTTCGTTAACCCATCAAGGTTCAAAATTAAGAGCCATAGGGTTTGACATTTCTATTGTCAAACTTGCTCTCTTATAAATCCGGTTGAGTTAAAACAAAGGCGTAATTAACAGATGTTGAGGACCCAGACGTTGGGTCCAATTATTACAAGGGTTTTATCGATTGTGGGAGGATTTTGGGGTTTTTACTAACATTTGTTTCGATCATTATCTCGAGTAACTATTAACATCTAACATTATTAATTTTTATTATTGTTATTAATATTAAGATTAGTATTAGGTTTTAATTAATCAGGTTATTATTTTTAATTGGGTTTTATTATATATTATTAGGATTATTAATGTTATTATTAGGAGTATTATTTATTAATTTTGATAGTAATTTATAATGTAATATACTAGGGTATTAATTAGATTTAGTGTTAGTAATTACATATATATATATATATATATATATATATATATATATATATATATGGATTAATTTTAGGGTAATAAAAATCAATTAGAATTAGTATTATTATTTAGTTAATTGATTAGTACTATTTTTAATAGAATTGTCATTTGTTATTGTTATTATTATGTATTAGTATTTTAATTATTATTATTAGGCTATTAAAATAAGAAAAAATAAATGGGCCAAAGTTCTGCAGGTTGTTCACGTTCATGTGCAAGAGAAAAAATTTGCAAGCTTCTCGATCTCTTCAAATTTGAATCTAATCTTTCCTAAATTGAATCACTAACCCTAAATATAAAAGAGAGAAGAAGTTATCAAAGAGGGGGGGGATTTTGCTGGGCCGCAAAAAAAACACACGGCGGAGAGCTCCAAACTCGCAAACTCGGTGGCCATGGGAGAAGAGTTGGAGACCAATTGAAACCGTCCCAAGCATCTGAATCAATTATCTGGAGTTTTCTAAGCGAATCTCAACCTTCATCATCAACTAAAACACGCTGAAGAATGTTTGTATAACCCACGGTTTGCACCAAAAGTTTTGAATTCACCCATGTTCCTATACCGATTGAAAACAGCATATGAATATATATTGTGAATCCTGACGATATTTAGAAACCTCCTGTATCAGTTAATTCACGTTTAGTCGCAGGTTCATGATTATGCCATGGCTAGGGTCTCTAAGTTTCCAATTGGGAACTTTGGCCACACGAAAAATTGGCCGAGATCAGTGCTTCTGTTGGATTCGTGAGGTGTTTATTGTGCAATCTGAGTATTCTCTTGCGTTATTTTGATGGTGTTTTGCAGGTTAGAGGTAGAAGATCTATGGCCACGGCGAGAAAACGCGGCTCTGTATCTCCAGAAAGTTTTCACGAAGAAGGAGAAGGAGGAGCAATTCTTGTTTCAGATTTTGGGGGATCCGTATCTTGTATATTACCCTTTACGTGGACGTTATTGCCAACAAACGAAAATTGGATGGGTGGAAAGTGGAGGCGTGTTAAGACGTTCATACATGCACACCTGTGTTCGATCCCCATATGCGACGCTTAGATTTTAATCTTTTGTATGCTTTAAGTTTCTTACAGATCCGGTGCTTCTCTCCATCACTCGCTCATCGTAGGACCTCACATCCACCACCATCAGATTAAGCCAGCATGAGATCAAACGTTCAAGGATTGAAGGCTGCATCATGAACATACAAGAGCCACCACACGAGATCCTGTCCAGGTTTCTTTTATTTTTATATATTATTTATATATTTAGATAATTGTTTAATTATATTTATATATTAATGTGTACATAATTCATTTTAATATAGGATTAGAATATAAAGTTAGGATAATACATTATTATATTTTCTCGATTATTTTGATTACTCGATTATTCGAGTTAATTAATTTAATTAACTTTAAGTGTAAAATCACAAAAAACCCAGGACGGTGATATAAGGTATTAGGGTTCACCCCATCCCATTTGGCCAAAGTACCAAAATATTAGGATTTAAATTTATTATTCGTTTCGACTAAATTTATTGGTCGCAATGATTAATAATCGGTTAATTTAATTAATCAAATCCTATAAGTACTAATATTTATTTTGCTAAATGGTGGTAACCAGATCTATTGGTTATGATGATTAGCATACCTTTTAATATTCGTTATTATTCGTAATCGAATCTATCGGTTATGAGGGGTGACGATAAATTAATGAATTATAATTAAAATACTTCAATTTGCTAAAAGTGATAATCGAATCAATCGATTAAAATTGCCAGCAATTCTTTACTAATCTGTTAACTATGGTGATCGAATCTATTGATCATTGCGGTTAATAGTGCCATATCAAATCAGGGTTGTACGCCCAAAACATCTAAAATACACTAAACCACGATACTACAGGATTTTTATCCTAGGCAACTCAAAGTGCCCTTTTAAATCAAATTCAAAAACTACAATAGGCCATTCAAAAAGCCTTAAACCACTTCATCTCAAATTCAAAGGCGTACAACCCTGCCCGAACTACGTAGACTCTGATCCTCCATAAGGAGGTACGTAGGCACTTGGCAACAAGGCGAGTCCCCCACCCTAAAATCTCAATTTTCCCCTTATTCAATTCTTTAGCATAAACCTTACCTTAATACTCTTAGCCATCAAACCTTTGCCTTAGATTCAAAGCCAATAGGAAAGGGTTGAGGGTGCCTAACACCTTCCCTCGACCTGAATATAGTAACTTACCCTGAATCTCACATCTGCGTAGGGTTTCCTATTCGCCCTTCAGAATAGGTGGCGACTCTCTAAGTTATAATTTTTAGGCAGGTTGCTACAGCTGGCGACTCTGCTGGGGATAACTATAACGGTGAATTACTATGCTCCTATAGGCTTTAGGCTTTGGCAGGGTTTAGGTTTGGTAACTTTTTAGGGTTTGGCTAACGCGCCTTTTTCAGGGTTTGTAACTATTTTTTATTTCTTATTTTTTTAAATTTATTTATTTATTTATTTTTATTTAAAAATATTTAATTATTCAGGATATGTTTATATCTGATCACTTATGTGAATATATTTATATTTTTTGTTAACTATTATATTTTTATATACTGCTGGATATATTATGTAGTGTTAAAACCCTAAGTGTGGGAGTTAACTTTGAGACCAAAAGGGGACATGAATCGCCTTACGAGTCTCATTGATAACTCCACTCGGAGTGGGTTAGGTATTTGGAAAGGTCCGAAACGAAGCTTGACTTTGTGGAGGGCTGGACTGGATACTTAGCTGATCTCTTCGGGAACCTACCCCAAAAATTCGAACCTCATGGATAAAATGAGTTGTTCCAAAATCCGAAGAGACGAAAAAGTCTCGGAGGCTACGAACGACCCCATGAGACCTTCTAGAACACCCCTATAAAAAGGTTGGCTCCCAAGAGCCGCTACGTCGAACCTATGAACCTAGGACTTTTGTGCTGCTGTTCTCTTCATATGTTTGCAATTTATATACTTCGAATATCCATGTGTTTCGATTTTGCAGGTATCCCCACGTGGTCCCTAACCTGTAGGGACTCTAATTTCTAAAGATCATGTCTTTCCCACGAAGGACATCACCATCTATGCATCCCTTAGCCTGTAGGGATTTTATTTTTATATCCTCGTATTCTTGCAAATACGTGTCCTTCCCACGAAGGACATCTTCGCTTACGCACGTCGATTGGCTTCTCGATAGCCATGAGACTAAGTGACTGTCATGAACAGTCACTCCGCGCCCGCATCTACGCACTCCCTAACCTGTAGGGATTTTACTTTTATATCCTTGTATCTACAACTGCGTGTCCTTCCCCGAAGGACATTTCCATTAACACACGTCAATTGCCCTCTCGATGGCCATGCGATTCAGTGACTGTCTTGAACGGTCACCCCGTGCTTACACCTACGCACTCCCTAGCCTATAGGGATTTTCTTTCACACCCGTGTGTTTTCACAATGACGCGTCCTTCCCCGAAGGACTACTTCACTAGCATGCGTTCGATTGGCCTCTCGACGGCTATGAAATCTAGTGACTGTCCTGAACGGTCACTCCATGCCTATTCCCGCGCACCCTCTAACTTGTAGGGTTTTGATCTCCATTTACACATCACATCCCTAGCCTGTAGGGATTGCTCTTCGTCCATATCGTCCTTAGATAGGTTGTGTTCCGCATAGAGAACCTTCCCACGAGGGACAAATTCATTGGTACACGTCAATTGGCTTCTCGATGGCCATGAGATTTAGTGACTATCTTGAACGGTCACTAGCCGCTATCTTCTGCATACTCTCGAATCCAAGGGATTTCCTTTAGCGTGTCATAACATTTATCCTGCAAAGATTCCAAGAGGGTCTAATGTCGCCTCTAAGGCCATCCCTAGGATCATATGTTACACGTCTGCATACACGGAGTTACAATACAAGGAGTCTCTCGCTTACGCGTGCATTGGCATTTTCATGCATTCATACATTCTCATTTGCATTTCTATCTTCGCCCGCATCCATACCAACCGTGCTAGCCGGTCTCCCGAAACTCAAAAAAAAATCAAAGGATCGTAGACTATGGAGCAAGGAGAATAAAAGATCTTAGTCTTGCTAAAGAAAAAGATGCCTCTCGCCATGCCAGCCGCATGTCCATGCCTTGTCATAACATGATTATGAATACAATAAAGGTTGTCATCGAGCAATGATTAGTTCAACAAAGAGTTCCCTCATAGATACACTCAAGACGTATCTAGTCATAAAGGGGTTCATCTTAGAACATATCAAACTTTCAAGGACGCTCTACGATAACCTGGGGTAAGGGTCAGTCCAATTGGGGCAATACCCTGAGCAAAGGGGCATGACTCCGATGGAGGGAATGCGACATATGTCAACCCCATACCAAAGGAAAAAGGGTTATAGGTGATACTATCCTTGGGAAAAGCAAAAGAGGTTCAGTCAAAGGAAGCTCATGAAGTTCCGATACGACGAAAACCCACCGCTGACGGTTTATTCTCTACAGGTTTGACATGTCCAAAGAAGAATTCGAGGTTACCCTTTTACTTCTACAATTCTAAAGAGCTAAGGAGTAAAACAAGATCAGTGGAGCTACAAAGGAGATTATCCCTAGGATCAATAGGTGTTTACCGTGCTCACAATTTCAACTCTACAATCGCTAAGTGTCGCTCAGGATAAAAGTTGTACCTTCGGATTAGCAATTCTAATGGGATGACCATGCAGGTTTTGGAATCAATTCTTTCATTTCGTTCACTCACTACTATGACTTTCCAGTCACACACTCCTATTTTTAGGGTTATTAACAAACTTGAGGGAGAATGACGAATACAAATGACTAAGTCCAGCTAAACGTATGCTTTCAAGGTAAGACCAAGCCGAGGATGTACAGGCATTGTTTCCATTCCCAAACAGTGGAGATATAAGGATGTTAATCCCTCGTTACCCCCTCGAGCCAGGAGTTGGAGTTTGTTTCTACTTTTCAAAATAACCTTGATTTTAACCAGGGGCAGGGTTGACTTCAATTAGTTCAATGGTGTATTTTGGTTGTCAAGAGAATCAGTCAATCCAAGCAAGGGTTCAAGCATAAGGATCAAGCAAAGCAAAGGTTCAAGCATATTTTCTTCCTCGCATTCATCAAAGATTGAGGAAGTAATGGAGATGACATTCACAACAATCTTCTTCCTCATTACATCATTCAAGATAGAGGAAATATCAAAGGTGAGGCTTGCGAATCAAAATCAACATAGCAGTCACAACATGCAATATCCAAGAATCAATCTCAAAAGGAGCTTTCAAGAATAAAAAACGCCCGCTAAGTCAAAATGAAAATTCCATAAAAGGAAACAAAAAGACTTAGGCAAAATTGGGGCATCCCGATGGGTCAAATTCAAAAGAATTAGCTCATGCAAAAATAAGGGATAAAAACAAAGGCGAAATACAAAGGATAATCTTGTGACTGCTAAACCATCAAAGCTTCACATCAATGCTTGGATCTTTACAATATATGTCATCAAAGTTTGGATCTCCACTAAGGCTTTTGCTCAACATCGAAACTGAAACGATTTTCTTGCAAACAAAGCACATCCATTGGATTAGGCGAATTTTTAGGATCTGGAGAACATCAAGGAGAAAGGGGTGGGATAAATAAAATTTTGAGCCTTATATCCATTGTTTCTTAAAACATGAACCAGGCCAAGTTACAACATTTAAAAGTCCTAATTGAGGCAAGGTTAACTACGAAAGCATATTAAGCAGGAATTTGTTATACTGACTCCTATGTTTGTTAAAACTACTTCTAATCACTATGCTTCTTCAAGCATTATTTTCAAAACCATCCAGTCCTAATTCATAACGGACTTCGATTTCAAAACTTGCATACGCATTCCATTGGAGCTACTTCTCAAAAAATACAACACCATCTACGATTATACACTTAGCATCGAGGAAATCTCGAAATAGGTTAATCAAAGGTGATCATTTCTAATAAAGACCCTGGAGTCGGGGGAACCACATCTAGGGGGTTCCCCTAAACAGGGGCAAAAAATTTCAAGGAGCACAGGGGCATACAATCGAACATCCTATTAACTAGGGGCAGTCTTCCTAAGGTTCAATCGACTTGGGGCACATCTCAAAGCAATCTCAAACAGGGGCATGTCAGACATGGGAAGAATTCAAATTCAAAGGATAGAACACTATGGATAACCTTCCATGACCTGGAGATCAGGGGCACACCCTTCAATCTAAACATCGAAGCATATGACAAGGCTATTCCCTGGGGCACTTCCTTCATAAGCATCTTTCTCCATGAAAATACTGGGGCAATGGATATCAAATCCGCAAGACACACAACAAAAGAAAAAAGGCGTTCTCGTACTTTACAACATCGAACAAATTCTTTCTCCTAACTACGATCTTCCGAGCTCCAACAAGATAGGTATTGGGAAATCGCGCTAGCATCACACCCCATCCTAGCAAACAGACCTGCAACTCCAGCGAACTGTATACGCTTTGGTTATTAATAACCTACCATTGGAGCATCACACAAATACATACAAATCACGCATTACATACATTGGTTGATACATTACACCGTAACTCTTTATGTGGTCTTCTTTAAGACAAACATTCACATCCATTCAAAAGACCTTTTTCGGGTAATCTTACAGAAGACATTACTTCGTTCCACTCATTATGTCAACCAAGCATACGCATATGCGTAAGCATACATAAACATTACAAAGCCAGCATAAGCATAGTCAGGGTATAAGTGCAAGCATGGAATAAACAAGTTCAAAGGGTTTGAGGAGATAAAACCATGAGATTGTATCAGCATTAGCATACATGCATACACATTAGCATTAGCATATACATATCACAAAAGCCCAATTTTTATTGGCAATCCAGACCATTACAAAGTCCAGTTCCCGTCTGGTAGTCAGTCCTCGTCTGACCGTTTCATCAGTATACATACAACATATACATGTGTAAGCATTCACACATACGCATTATACAAACAATAGGGGCATGTGCATAACGCATAAGCATGATGCATACGCATTTACAAAACAAAATTCTACATAGGTAAATTTCGCGATAACACTCGCGGATAACCCTATTGGTGGTACAGGTAAATTCTGCGATAACACTCGCAGATAACCCTGGTGAAACAGGTAAATTCTGCGATAACACTCGCAGATAACCCTGGTGACATAGGTAAATTTCGCGATAACACTCGCGGATAACCCTATTGGTGGTACAGTTAAATTCTGCGATAATACTCGCAGATAACCCTGGTGAAACAGGTAAATTCTGCGATAACACTCGCAGATAACCCTGGTGACATAGGTAAATTTCGCGATAACACTCGCGGATAACCCTATTGGTGGTACAGGTAAATTCTGCGATAACACTCGCAGATAACCCTGGTGACATAGGTAAATTTCGCGACAACACTCGCGAATAACCCTATTGGTGGTACAGGTAAATTCTGCTATAACACTCGCAGATAACCCTGGTGACATAGGTAAATTTCGCGACAACACTCGCGAATAACCCTATTGGTGGTACAGGTAAATTCTGCGATAACGCTCGCAGATAACCCTGTCAGTGCAGGTGAACTTGCTAGAACTATAGCAAGCAATCCTATTGGGGTCCAAACTGCGATGTAACTTGCCAGAACTATGGTAAGTGAGAGGTACAAACTGCGATGTAACTTGCCAGAACTATGGTAAGTGAGAGGTACAAACTGCGACGTAGCTTGCCAGAACTATGGTAAGTGAGAGGTACAAACTGCGACGTAGCTTGCCAGAACTATGGTAAGTGAGAGGTTCACAAACTGAGAGTAGCTTGCCAGAACTATGGTAAGTGAGAAGTTCACAAACTGCGAGTAGCTTACCAGCACTATGGTAAGTGAGAAGTTCACAAACTGCGAGTAGCTTGCCAGAACTATGGTAAGTGAGGGGTTCACAAACTGCGATTAGCTTGCCAGAACTATGGTAAGTGAGGGGTTCACAAACTGCGATTAGCTTGCCAGAACTATGGTAAGTGAGGGGTTCACAAACTGCGATTAGCCTGCCAGAACTATGGTAAGTGAGGGGTTCACAAACTACGATTAGCTTGCCAGAACTATGGTAAGTGAGGGGTTCACAAACTGCGATTAGCTTGCCAGAACTATGGTAAGTGAGGGTCCACAAACTGCAGAAACTTACTAGCACTACAGTAAGTAGGGGTTCAAAACTACGAAAGCTTACTAGCACTATAGTAAGTAGGGGTTCACAAACTGCGGAGGCTTGCTGACCATAGCAAGCCAATTACAAAAACTCACTAAGAGAGCAAATCCTCGCTATGTAAGACTCAGGCTTTGGCAGGATGGTTCTCTTCTATCACACTCGAGCGCAAGGTTCTACAAAGGATTTTACAACAAAGGTTTTCAAGAGGTTTCTCAATTGGGTTTATCACGTTAGTCCCTCGGCAGTGATATCCTCCAAAACTTCAATAACAATCAAAGGTGTCTTCTTTCTTTTCAGAATTACTAACACACTTCGATTTACATAACTAACAATCATGCATCATTCGACTAACATACTTCATTCATACATTACGCATATACATACATGGCTCTCATTTATTTTGAGAAGCTCATTGCATCAGGCATCGCATGCATCATACAATTGCATAGAATCAAGGTTGCCTTTTTAGGCCACGCTACGATATAAATGCGTAGCTTCTAAAAAAAAAAAAGCAAAAAGAAAGCATCTGCTCCACAAAAAAAAAGGAATGGTATCTACCTTGGGTGGCATCTATAAGCCCATCTCCCGCAAAAGAAAAGAACTTCTTCCCATACAAATTTCGGGGCATTTCAGTGTCCAATCATCTTCTACCTTTAGATCACGATAGGCAGACGTGCCTATCTGACTCTTCAGGTTTAAGAAGATTGAACAGGGGCAGCTGTCATACCCCAAAATTTGCCCGATCGAATCTACGTTCGTTAACCCATCAAGGTTCAAAATTAAGAGCCATAGGGTTTGACATTTCTATTGTCAAACTTGCTCTCTTATAAATCCGGTTGAGTTAAAACAAAGGCGTAATTAACAGATGTTGAGGACCCAGACGTTGGGTCCAATTATTACAAGGGTTTTATCGATTGTGGGAGGATTTTGGGGTTTTTACTAACATTTGTTTCGATCATTATCTCGAGTAACTATTAACATCTAACATTATTAATTTTTATTATTGTTATTAATATTAAGATTAGTATTAGGTTTTAATTAATCAGGTTATTATTTTTAATTGGGTTTTATTATATATTATTAGGATTATTAATGTTATTATTAGGAGTATTATTTATTAATTTTGATAGTAATTTATAATGTAATATACTAGGGTATTAATTAGATTTAGTGTTAGTAATTACATATATATATATATATATATATATATATATATATATATATATGGATTAATTTTAGGGTAATAAAAATCAATTAGAATTAGTATTATTATTTAGTTAATTGATTAGTACTATTTTTAATAGAATTGTCATTTGTTATTGTTATTATTATGTATTAGTATTTTAATTATTATTATTAGGCTATTAAAATAAGAAAAAATAAATGGGCCAAAGTTCTGCAGGTTGTTCACGTTCATGTGCAAGAGAAAAAATTTGCAAGCTTCTCGATCTCTTCAAATTTGAATCTAATCTTTCCTAAATTGAATCACTAACCCTAAATATAAAAGAGAGAAGAAGTTATCAAAGAGGGGGGGGATTTTGCTGGGCCGCAAAAAAAACACACGGCGGAGAGCTCCAAACTCGCAAACTCGGTGGCCATGGGAGAAGAGTTGGAGACCAATTGAAACCGTCCCAAGCATCTGAATCAATTATCTGGAGTTTTCTAAGCGAATCTCAACCTTCATCATCAACTAAAACACGCTGAAGAATGTTTGTATAACCCACGGTTTGCACCAAAAGTTTTGAATTCACCCATGTTCCTATACCGATTGAAAACAGCATATGAATATATATTGTGAATCCTGACGATATTTAGAAACCTCCTGTATCAGTTAATTCACGTTTAGTCGCAGGTTCATGATTATGCCATGGCTAGGGTCTCTAAGTTTCCAATTGGGAACTTTGGCCACACGAAAAATTGGCCGAGATCAGTGCTTCTGTTGGATTCGTGAGGTGTTTATTGTGCAATCTGAGTATTCTCTTGCGTTATTTTGATGGTGTTTTGCAGGTTAGAGGTAGAAGATCTATGGCCACGGCGAGAAAACGCGGCTCTGTATCTCCAGAAAGTTTTCACGAAGAAGGAGAAGGAGGAGCAATTCTTGTTTCAGATTTTGGGGGATCCGTATCTTGTATATTACCCTTTACGTGGACGTTATTGCCAACAAACGAAAATTGGATGGGTGGAAAGTGGAGGCGTGTTAAGACGTTCATACATGCACACCTGTGTTCGATCCCCATATGCGACGCTTAGATTTTAATCTTTTGTATGCTTTAAGTTTCTTACAGATCCGGTGCTTCTCTCCATCACTCGCTCATCGTAGGACCTCACATCCACCACCATCAGATTAAGCCAGCATGAGATCAAACGTTCAAGGATTGAAGGCTGCATCATGAACATACAAGAGCCACCACACGAGATCCTGTCCAGGTTTCTTTTATTTTTATATATTATTTATATATTTAGATAATTGTTTAATTATATTTATATATTAATGTGTACATAATTCATTTTAATATAGGATTAGAATATAAAGTTAGGATAATACATTATTATATTTTCTCGATTATTTTGATTACTCGATTATTCGAGTTAATTAATTTAATTAACTTTAAGTGTAAAATCACAAAAAACCCAGGACGGTGATATAAGGTATTAGGGTTCACCCCATCCCATTTGGCCAAAGTACCAAAATATTAGGATTTAAATTTATTATTCGTTTCGACTAAATTTATTGGTCGCAATGATTAATAATCGGTTAATTTAATTAATCAAATCCTATAAGTACTAATATTTATTTTGCTAAATGGTGGTAACCAGATCTATTGGTTATGATGATTAGCATACCTTTTAATATTCGTTATTATTCGTAATCGAATCTATCGGTTATGAGGGGTGACGATAAATTAATGAATTATAATTAAAATACTTCAATTTGCTAAAAGTGATAATCGAATCAATCGATTAAAATTGCCAGCAATTCTTTACTAATCTGTTAACTATGGTGATCGAATCTATTGATCATTGCGGTTAATAGTGCCATATCAAATCAGGGTTGTACGCCCAAAACATCTAAAATACACTAAACCACGATACTACAGGATTTTTATCCTAGGCAACTCAAAGTGCCCTTTTAAATCAAATTCAAAAACTACAATAGGCCATTCAAAAAGCCTTAAACCACTTCATCTCAAATTCAAAGGCGTACAACCCTGCCCGAACTACGTAGACTCTGATCCTCCATAAGGAGGTACGTAGGCACTTGGCAACAAGGCGAGTCCCCCACCCTAAAATCTCAATTTTCCCCTTATTCAATTCTTTAGCATAAACCTTACCTTAATACTCTTAGCCATCAAACCTTTGCCTTAGATTCAAAGCCAATAGGAAAGGGTTGAGGGTGCCTAACACCTTCCCTCGACCTGAATATAGTAACTTACCCTGAATCTCACATCTGCGTAGGGTTTCCTATTCGCCCTTCAGAATAGGTGGCGACTCTCTAAGTTATAATTTTTAGGCAGGTTGCTACACGCCCTAGGCGAGATCTTTTGCAATTATAGCACTACAACACTAAACCTTCAATCTCAAAACAACAACTACAAATACTACAAAAGCTACTACAACGTGATACCCTATACATGTCTCAAAAACAAAAAAATACCAACAACAACATTACTGCTACAGTCATGGAGTGAGTTTTATGTATCGGAAATATTATGAGAGAGTTAAAGAAGTTTGTTTATTTAAGTTTTGAGTTTCCTTATTCGAGCTTCATTACCCCTTTGTTTACTTTGTTCGACTTGGAAGAAGGATTTTTGTTTAGGGTTCAGTGAAAAAGATGAAGAATGGTGTTTCGTTCGTTAGGAGGAGAAGATGAAGAATATGCTTTGATCGCTACGACGCAAAAAAATTATGAGAAATGTAAATGTGTACGAGAATTAACATTTAGGTGTTGGAATAAAATGTTGTTTGGAGTTTATATCTTGGTTAAGGATAAAACTTAGTTCTATTTTAATTAAATAAATGAATGAGAAACATCTGTTCTCGGTTGGCAACAAAATCGAGGGAATATACTATTTATAGTGTAATTAAAAAACTAAATAAAATAAGGGCACCACTTTGGTTTTAATTAAAACACGTAATTGCAGGAGTTGTGAATCAAAGTACCAACCTTAAGCGACATTTCATGTCGATTAAACAAAAAACAGAGAGAACAGATTTAATTTTTAAAAAAAAAAACTCAAAGGTCGTGTGTCAAGCCATGACCACAGTTTTTAATTGGAAGTGAAAGCTGTGTCATGATATTTATTATTTATAGTAATTGTAATGACAATAAACACAATAACTGGTTTATCGCTTCTAGACAGACGATCTAGTTGGGAGAGAGTAGCTCTCCGATTCACTTTATTATTAAGAGTTCTTACAAAGATTACAATTGAGTTATAAGAAAATAGTAATCAATGTTCCCAAGAACATACCCAATTTTATATCCAAGTATTTCCCAATCTTTTCAACTCTCTATATAAGAATCACTCAAGCCCAAGGTATTTAGAAGTGTTTCCCAATTCCCCTTAGATATCTCCAAGGGTTTCTTAAATTCCTCAAACACACTCTAAGAGATTTTTCCATGCTTGTCTTAGCTTACCATTAAGATTCTCAAACCCGCCTATTTATCTTTAGCTTTAAGGCACTGAAGATTGTGATAGTAAGCATGCACAAGATACACATTTATAATTGGTGAGATTCAACAGATCCATAACAAGGGAAAAACATAAGCTATTAATGAATGAATCCACGAACTAAAATAATGAAACCCAATACTCTCGAATGAAAAAAATCGAACTCAAGTTATGACAAACCAAACTCCCCCGTACTCAGATACATTGTCACACCCTCCGTTTGTGGCTCCACCGTCAGCTTCCATCCACGACCTCTTCTTCAATTTTAAGGTTGATTTTGTATTTATTTTAGGCGGATTTAATCCTTGACAATCTTGGAAAACATTTTTCTTGGACTAATGTCTCCTACAACATTGCAGAACCACACTTCAATAACTTACAAGCTTTGTTACAAACATCATATTCATTTATGAGAAATAAAATACTTTGTGAATTTGATTAAGAAATACATATCAAAGACGACGAATACTAGGAATCAAGCATAAGTCATGTTTTCTTCTGGATGTGATTCCAAATGCCTCAGTCATATCCAATTCTTCATTCTTCATATCATAGGGAAGCTTCCAATTAAAGTTGTAAAGTAATTGAGCAAGAGGTAGCTCAACATTAGGTAAGGCAAATGCAAGTCCTGGACACATTCTCCTTCCAGCACCAAATGGTATAAATTCAAAGTCCGTGCCTTTGAATTCAATTGGGCTATTAAGAAACCTCTCAGGTTTAAAACTCTCGGCTTCAACCCAATACTTGTGATCTCTTCCAATAGCCCAAGCATTGATCATAACCCTTGTCTTAGCTGGGATCTCATACCCATCGATTTGGCACCTCTCCCTACTTTCTCTTGGAAGTAACAGTGGTACAATAGGATGCAGTCTTAGTGTTTCTTTGATGACAGACTTTAAGTATATTAGTTCATGTATCTTTGTCTCATCTACATACCCTTTTTTATCAAACACTCTTCTTACTTCAGCTTGTGCTTCTTCCATTACCTTTGGATTCTTTACTATCTCAGACATACACCATGCCGTAAAACTTGAGGATGTTTCAGTACCAGCAGCGAACATGTCCTGCAAGTGGATTAATAATATTAATAACATATGCAAATTTATAATTTAGTTTTTAAATTGTAGAAAGAAAAGAACGGTTAATTGCAAACTAACCAGGATGATAGATTTCATATTGACGTCAGTCACGCGATGTTGTGTGTGTTCATTTTCCTGTTGAATCTTGAGAAGAGCATCAACTATATCTTCATCCTTGCTTACTCCCCTGTAAATGCTTTTGTGATCGTTCACGATATCTTGCATAATTGTGTCAATCTCTCTATGAAGTTTTTCAAATTTTGTCTTTGCCGTAGTCATCCTTTGAAGCAATTTAACAGATGGATACAGATCAGCAATACAAAATCCCCCCATCAAACTTACTATTTCATCAAGTGCTGATTTGAATACTTGTTCGTGTTTATTCCTTTTTCCAAAAGCTGCTCTCGTCACTATCCCGTGCGTCATGTCTGAAATCTTATAAGAAAGATTAACAATTGATCCTTCACTTGAAGCTATTGATTTCACAAGGTCTGCCACCTCCTCTTCTCTTATGAACCTAAATGACTGGACACGCTTTACACTCAAGAGCTCTATAACACATATTTTTCGTAGCTGCCTCCAGTGTTCTCCATATATAGAGAATATAATATCAGTATTATTATAACCAAATATAGTGGACAACATAAGATTTGGCCTATCACAAAAATTGAGATCATGTGTTTTTGTAATTTCTTTGGCCATTTCTGGTGAACTAACTATTATGTATGGTACCTCACCAAGTTTTAGGTACATCAAAGGACCATACTTTTGTGCCAAAGTTTTGAAGGAATGATGAGGCAATGGGCTGCTAATAATTTGATGTATGTTCCCTATAAAGGGAAGTGTCCATGGTCCTGGTGGTAAATTGGGGTTAGAATTTTTAGAAGTAGTCCATCTCTTAACTATTTTGAATAGTACCAAGAGGAAGATAAACGATGACAGTATGGTAAAGTTAGAGAAGTTGTTGTGAAGCTCCATGATTGTAGAGCAAGGGAAGAAGAATGCTTAGATGAAGTTATCTAAAGAAAAGACTCACATTAAATAGTCCTTGTATTTTCAAGTCACTGGATTCCTGGAAAGTTGTACAATAAACAAAATAATATAAAATGAATATAATATTATATAAAGATACCCATGTCTGTTGCACTAACTAACCAGGAGAACTTTTTTTATTTTTTGATTGCACCTACCATGCTCAATTTGTCTCTTTTTGATTTCCAATTAATAAGAGTCGACGTGAGGTTTGTCGTTTAGACAATTCTTATGATCTTAGGTCTATTATAAGACTACTCACACATAGTAACAATAAACGCGTGTACAAATATTTATAAAGAGATAAGCATTGAATACATAAAACCAAATTATAACCATAAAGAATTAGCAAAAGTCAACCTGAATTATAAAATGAAATTAAAGCAATGTTATACTCCAATGGAGACTTTTGCAAGAATGTAAACAAGGGAAAAATAAATTATGCAGAAGAATTCTAAGAGAGATTATTATGAGGTTACAATGTATTATATAAGCTTAAATTCTATGATGATAGAAATAATCTGCGTTATGCTCTAATTTATGCCGAACAACCAAAAAATGAAACAGTTGAAAACGTAATCGCATGAACCATTGGGGGCCATTACGGCGAGACCGTAACACTCTCAGCTTTGCATGTCCAAAAGAATTGGAAAATTTTAAATTCTAGTTTTGGGACCATTATGGCCAGGCCGTAACGCCTCCTGGATGATGCTAGTTCCTCCGCTTTCTTGTTTTGGATTCATTTTTCTTAACATGTCTTTATGTCTTAGCTTCTTTGTACTTGATTATGGCTTTAAAACCTTCAATTCTCTTCAAAAATCTTAATCAAAATGAAAACAAGAAAAAGAAGTAAAATAGAAACAAACAGGAACGAAAAATATGCAATATATGATAAATTCAAATGATTAAAAATGATAAAAACAGGGTTATGAAACTCACCCAGCTTGAATTATTATTTGTACTCATGCAATTAGCTCACAAAGGAAATGCACAAAATCAGTTATTGAGTTCAGGCACATGCATATATCGGGACTCAATCAAAATCACAGAGGGCAGCTAACTTATGTCTTAAGAGTTCTTGTTGGGATCATTTAGCTAAAAGGTTCTTCTAGAAAATTTTACTAATTTCCCCCTCAAAGATTAAATTTCCTCCATAGGCTTGACTAGAAAATTTTACTAATTTCTCACCTAAGAGCATTTTCTTAATGTTTTTATACCAAAGTTTTGTCCTTGATGCATCTTCTTGAGCATTTTCACATGGGGACAACTTCTCTACCCATCTCAAAAAGTTGGGTAGTGTCATTCAACCAATTACAAGATTCCATTTAATTTTAATATATTTAATTCTAAAATAGTACAATTGTTTGTTGTTTCCAAGAAGGTAACTTTACCCAACTTTTTGAGTTGGGTAGATAAGAATTCAGCTTTTCACATATATTACTTTTATTTCATTTAGCGACAGAACTAACTTTCAAGAATAATAATTAGGCGAGTGTTATCCTACTTACTCTAATTGATTCCTGTTGTGATTGTATTTCTGTGTGTCGAATATGATCACACATACTGTATATTTATATGCAAAATATGTATACACAATAGGTAATGATATAATTTACACTTATGACTAATTGAATACAAATCAATACTAATTGATTTGTAACCGATTCTCAACACTCCCCCTCAAGCCGGATCGTATATATCGTATGATCCGAGCTTGTTACAAATATAATTCACTCGAGAACCCTTAAGAGACTTGGTAAACATATCAGCCAATTGATCTTCAGATTTGACGAACTCTGTGGTTATTTCTCCTGATAGTACTTTTTCCCTTACATAGTGACAATCTATTTCTATGTGTTTGGTTCGTTCATGGAATACCGGATTGGATGCAATGTGAAGTGCCGCTTGATTGTCGCATATGAGTCTTGTGTCCTGAAGGTCTCCCAACTTAAGTTCAGAGAGTAAATTCTTGAGCCACGCAAGTTCCTTTGATGCTGCTGCCATAGCACGATATTCAGCTTCAGCACTAGATAGTGCAACTGTGTTTTGTTTCTTGCTCCTCCATGA
The DNA here is from genome assembly GCF_029867415.1 of Vicia villosa. Taxonomy (NCBI): domain Eukaryota; kingdom Viridiplantae; phylum Streptophyta; class Magnoliopsida; order Fabales; family Fabaceae; genus Vicia; species Vicia villosa. Next base: position 90,272,675 of record NC_081186.1, on the reverse strand, counting down.
GATCATATTTCCTCCAATAAGAACACAATATCCAGAAGTGGATCTCCTATCCGACGGTGATCCTGCCCAATCTGCGTCGGAATAACACGTGATTTTAGCATCACCCTAATCTTCATATAATAGGCCTCTTCCTGGTGCATTCTTTATATATCTGAGAATCCGAATAATTGCATTCCAATGAGTATCACAAGGAGCATTCAGAAATTGACTCACAATGCTCACTGCAAAAGTAATATCTGGTCTGGTGACGGTAAGATAATTGAGTCTACCCACTAGACGTCGATATCTTCCCGGGTCTTTCAACAGCTCCCCCTGACCCGGAAGTAGCTTGACGTTGGGATCCATAGGAGTATCAATTGGACGACAATCAAGCATACCAGTTTCATTGAGGATGTCTAATGCATACTTACGTTGGTTAATTGCAATGCCTGACGAGGAATGAGCAACTTCAATACCCAAGAAGTATCTGAGTGGACCCAAATCTTTTGTCTGAAAGTTGTTGAAAAGATGCGTTTTGAGCCGTTGGATACCCTCTGTATCATCTCCAGTGATAACAATGTCATCAACATAGACCACAAGAAAGATGCGTTGACCGGTAGAGGAAAGAAGAAAGAAAACCGAGTGATCTGATTCACATCTAGTCATACCAAATTGTATCAAGGCAGAGCTGAAGCGACCAAACCAAGCACGTGGAGACTGTTTCAGCCCATAAAGAGACCGACGAAGCCTACAGACAAGTCTAGAATTGCCGGGAACGGTAAAACCTGGAGGTTGGTCCATATATACTTCCTCCTCCAATTCTCCATGTAAAAAGGCATTTTTAATGTCTAATTGATGAAGCGGCCAATGATTAATAGCAGCCATTGCAAGGAAGAGACGGACTGAACTAATCTTGGCCACTGGAGAAAAAGTGTCACCATAATCAAGATCAAATATCTGTGTATATCCTTTGGCTACCAAACGAGCTTTAAAACGATCGATTTTACCATCTGGTCCAACCTTCACTGTATAAACCCATCGACATCCTACTGTAGTTTTGTCGGAAGGTAAAGTAACAATATTCCAAGTGTTATTTGAATGCAATGCAGCCATTTCTTCCATCATCGCCTGACGCCAATTGGGATCAGTCATAGCTTCACCTGTAGACTTAGGAATAGACACAGAATCCAAAGCAGACACAAAAGACACATAGGAAGTAGAAAGACGGTCATAATTTAAAACACAAACATATTTAGGATTTGGAGTATGAGATCGAATACCTTTTCGTAATGCTATAGGGAGGTCAAGTTCAGGTGACGTAGCTGGAGGAACAGTTGGAGTAGGAGATGGTGCTGGTGGATTAATATCATCTCTAACATCCGATGGACGGGGTGTCCGACGCTGGTAGACCTGCAATGGAGGTTTAATGGGTGTGGGAATGACAGAAGGGACATCTTGAGCATCTAAGTTACAAGTCTCATCGGGTGACACAGAGGCAGAGAAAAATGGGGAACCTTCAAAGAATGTAACATCAAAGGAAACAATGTACCGTTGAAGTTGAGGACAGAAACAACGATATCCTTTTTGTATACGAGAGTAGCCTAGAAAAATACATTTTAGAGATTTGGCAGAGAGTTTGTCTTTACCTGGACTAAGATCATGAACAAAGCATGTGCAACCAAAGACGCGAAGCGGAATGTGATAGAGGTCATGTTGTGGATTCAAGATAGAGTATGGAATTTGATCTTGAAGGACCGATGAAGGCATTCGGTTGATAAGATAACAAGCTGTGAGGATGGCATCACCCCAAAAACGAGAAGGTACATTATGGTGAAGTAAAAGAGTCCGAGCGGTTTCAACTAAATGACGATTCTTCCGTTCGGCAACACCGTTTTGTTGTGGTGTATGAGCACATGATGATTGGTGAATAATTCCCTGTGATGTTAAAAAAGATTGAAACTGGGATGACATATATTCACGAGCATTATCAGTACGTAAAATTTTAATGGAAGTGTTAAATTGATTTTTAATTTCAGCATAAAATTCTTGGAATATTTGGAAAACATCTGAACAATTTTTCATTAGAAATAACCAAGTACATCGTGAGAAATCATCGATGAAAGTTACAAAATAGTAATATCCTAAGGTAGACTTCACACGACTAGGACCCCAAATATCAGAATGAACTAAAGCAAATGGTGATGCAACACTTTTATTTACTCGTTGACAGTAAGTACTACGAGTATGTTTGCCTAATTGACACGACTGACACTCAAAAGATGAAAGCTTAGAAAAACCAGGAACTAAAAGACGCATTTTATTAAGACTAGGGTGACCCAAACGTTGATGTGTAAGGTCTTGAGAAGAAATTGAACATGCCACCGGTAGAGATAGATGATATAATCCTCCAGATTCACTCCCTGCTCCAATCGTCCGTCCTGTACGTCGATCCTGAACATAAACAGAATTATTATTAAAAATGACTGAACAATCAAGAGCATGAGTAAGCTTATGAACAGATATCAGGTTAAAAGGACAACCAGGAATGTAAAGAACAGACTCTAAAGACAGGTTTGGAAGTGGGTGTGCCTGACCGAGGCCTTGAACTTTGATTTTAGAACCATCAGCCACAGTGACAGAAGGCAAATAATCAGAATAAGACAAGTGAGATAAAAGTGATTTATTACCAGTCATATGATCAGAGGCACCAGAGTCAAGGACCCAAGGACCAAGAGAAGATGTAGATACAAAGGCTACAGGATTACCCGACTGAGCAACAGTAACAGATGATGATGGTTGATGGGCTGCTTTGAATTGGAGAAAATCATTGTAATCAGCGGCGGAAATTGTAATGTCTTTAGTGTTGTCCGGTTGAGCAACGGCAGCGACCCGTGGTTGTCGTTGTTGTTCTCTTGCCTTTGTACGACAATCAGCTTCAATGTGACCGTAACGATTGCAATAGTTACAACGAATACCATGACGTTGTCCACCCCTTCCGCCGGTTCGTCCACCACGACCATGATAGTTGGAAGCAAGAGCAGATGATTCAGTGGGAGAAGGAGTGGAGACCGGTCCAAAGGCGTGAGGTGTAGCCAAACGCAATAGTTGTTCACTAACTGCTTCATAGTTTGGAACATTGGATCCTGATAAAATCTGGTTCCGGACAGAATCAAGCTCTGATGGTAGTCCGGCAAGTGCCACGATCATGAAATACTTACTTTGTTGTTCAGCATAAGTTGTTGGATCTTTGGTAAAGGGCATTAGGGTTGTGAAATTTGCCTTTAACGCGTCAAGCTTACTCAGATAGACTTGCATATCCATATTCTCCAATTTCAAAGAGTTAAGTATGGTGATGACGCTGTAAAGATTATGGACATCATTGGAGAACACTTTCTTAGCCTTTTCCCAAACCTCATAGCAAGTGGTAAAGGCTTGGTATTGTGCTTGAAGATTAGTTGCTATGGAAAACCATAACACAGTGCATAGAGAAGCATCTGTTTGTTTCCACTTATCGCGTTTGGCGGCGGTAATATTTTCTGCTTTTGTAGTTAAGTGATCTTCATGTCCTTGACCATGAAACCACATTTTGACAGTACCAGCCCATATATTATAATTGGCTGTTCCGGTGAGTTTCTCACACGGGATAAGTGGAACCTTCGTAAAAGTGGCGGAATCGGTATCTCCCATGATTTTTGGTTGCTTGGATTCAAAAACCGAGAGAAAATCTGGAAAAAGCACAGGAAGGCGATGTCGGCGGCGAAAACGGCGACGACAGAGGCGTGTGAGGGCGCGTTGTAAGGCGGACCGCGGCGGCGATTTGTGATACCTGCCGATTGGAAGGAGACGATGCCGGCAGTATGGTTACTTCGCCGGAAAAGTTTCTCATGCTAGTAACACCAATTCTATCACCTTTGAACAATAAAGTGTTCTTACAATTTATTTATGTATTTGAAGAAGGAGTTTTGAATAAATAAAGTTTTGGCTTTAGCATAAGTGGGGCTTTTCGAATACGTGAAATAGCTCATTCCTAATTTCCTCAACATTCTCACCCATTTCTAGAATCTGAAAAAGCATTTATTTAAATATAACTGATTGAAATGATACTTCTCTGGGAAAGAACGTCGCGTCTTTTTTTTGGTCTGCAGCGGCGAACTCAATTCCTTAGAAGTATGGATTTGCTCTACTTCCTCGCTTCCACCTTACTCCACTTATTTGATGGCTTGTGATGTCGAGGTAGATTTTCCTATGTATAAGCACATGGGTGCCATTGATAGAATTTGGTGTTTGCCTGGACCAATTTTTTTATGGAGCTTCCTTCAGTAATGCCTATATTAATCCATATTTTTTAAATTTTTGTGAGCGGTCTTGAGGGGAATGTTATAAAAAACGTAAATAGTAATTTGTAATAATAGTCTAAGACCAATTAAACAAAGCCTATTAAGTTTATTGTTCTCTCCATTTAAGTAATATTATTTAAGCATTGTAATTACAAATTTACATGCAACAAAAAAAGAACCACTAGTAGTGTGCAAAATCAACAAATTCGACAAAAGCTCTTGCTCCGATAAAACAAATCAAAGAAAGAAACAACAAAAACAAAAGGAAAGGAGAAACAAGCCAAGCAACCAACAATCTTATCAAATATGCAGCCTCATGCAAAACAGACCTCCTAAACATCATATTCATTTATGGAAAATTTAATCCATTGTGTACTTATTTGCTGAAGCAATACATATCAAAGACGGCGAATAATAGGAATCAAGCATAAGTCATGTTTTCTACCTGCTGTAATCCCAAATGACTCAGTCATATCTAGTTCTTCATTCTTCTTATCATTTGGAAGCTTCCAATTAAAGTGGTAAAGTAATTGAGCAAGAGATAGCTCAATACTCGGTAAGGAAAATGCAAGTCCGGGACAGATCCTTCTTCCAGCACCAAATGGTATGAATTCAAAGTCAATGCCTTTGAAATCAATTGGGCTATTAAGAAACCTCTCAGGTTTAAAATTATCAGCTTCAACCCAATACCTTTGATCTCTTCCAATAGCCCAAGCATTAACCATGACTCTTGTATTAGCTGGGATATCATACCCATTTATTTGGCAACTCTCCCTACATTCTCTTGGAAGTAACATAGGTGCAATAGGATGCAACCTTAGTGTTTCTTTGATGACACACTTTAAGTATATCAGTTGATGCAACTCTGTCTCATCTACAAACCCTTTTTTATCAAACACTCTTCTTACTTCAGTTTGTGTTTCTTCCATTACTGTTGGATTCTTTACTATCTCAGACATACACCATGACACAATCCCTGATGTTGTATGAGTACCAGCAGCAAACATGTCCTGCAATTGGATTAGTAGTAACATAAGAAAATTCATAATTTAGTCATTAATTAAATTGTGGAATGAATGGTTAATCGAAAACTCACCAGGATGATTGATTTCATATTTACGTCAGTCACGCGATGTTGTGTGTGCTCATTTTCCTGTTGAATCTTGAGAAGAGCATCAACTATATTTTCATCCTTGCTTACTCCCCTGTGAATGCTTCTGTGATCCTCGAGGATATCTTGCATTATCTTATCAATCTTTGTGTGGAGTTTTTCAAATTTTGTCTTGGCCATACTCATCCATCGAAGCATTTTAATAGATGGATATAAATCAGCAATACAAAATCCCCCCAACAAACTTGCTATTTCATCAATTGCTGACTTGAATGCTTGTTCATTTTTACTCCTCTTCCCAAAAGCTGCCCTCGCCACTATCCCATGCGTCATTTCGGAAATCTTGTGAGAAAGATTAACAATTGATCCTTCACTTGCAGCTATTGATTTAACAAGATCATCCACCTCTTCTTCTCTTATGGACCTAAATGACTGGACACGCTTTACACTCAATAGCTCTATAACGCATATCCTTCGTAGTTGCCTCCAGTGTTCTCCATATATAGAGAATATAATATCAGTATTATCATAACCAAATATAGTGGACAACATAAGATTTGGCCTATCACAAAAGCTGAGGTCTTGTGTTTTCAGAATCTCTTTGGCCATTTCTGGTGAACTAACAATTATGTATGGTACCTCACCAAGTTTTAGGTACATCAAAGGACCATACTTTTGTGCCAAACTTTTGAAGGAATGATGAGGCAATGGGCTGCTAATAATCTGATGTATGTTCCCTATGAAGGGCAGTCTCCATGGTCCTGGTGGTAAATTGGCGTTAGAATACTTAGAAGTACTCCATCTTTTAACTATTTTGAATAGTAGATAGAGAAAGAGAAAAGATGCCATTAAGGTAGAGTTGGAAAAATTGTTGTGAAGCTCCATGGTTGATTGTAGAGCAAGGAAAGAAGAAAGTCTCGATGAATTAATCTAAATAAAAGACTCACATCAAATAGTTGTTGCATTTTGATGACAACGCATTCATGTACAGTTGTTTAATAATACAAAACTAATATAAAATGCATACAATATGAACATAAAAGATAGTCAATGAAATGTAGAATAAAATATAAAGATACCCATTAGTGCTACCACACTCAGTTTGCCGTGTGCCTTTTTTTTATAAATATAAAAGGATTTCATGAGATACACATGACGCGCACATTTTCATTTCTTTCGGTAACGACATAAACTTATCTATCCATCCTACATAATCACATCAAGTTTGGGACCTTGGGCAGTGATAGTCCACGAAATAGTTAATAAATGGGGTATGGACCTATGTAAGACTTATTATTATTTTTTTAATTTCTTATTTTCCAAACATATTAGTTACTTTTCTAACTTTTCTTAAAAGAATAAAAAAAATTCTACTTGAATAATACATTATCATTATATAATAAAGAAAGCAATAAAAAACAAAAAACTTAAGGCGTGTTTTAGTCTCAAAACTTTGAGGGAATATCTTAAAGACTTAAACCACAATATACTTTTGCATGGGCCTCTCGCATAATATTTTTCTTCAAGAATTCGAAGATGCATCTCTGAATGCACTATATTTTGTTTTGTTAGAGATATATTTGAAGATGCATATCCGAATTCGTCAAATTTATAATTTCTTTTTTTAAAAAAGAGTATTTTCGGAGATTATTTTTGAAATATTCTAATATTTGGTGTTGGAATTTTCGGAGATACATTTCCGAAATAACCTAATATTTATTAAAAAAATTAAAATCAAATCGAATCAATTGTATTCATTGTATAATTAACTGTATTAGTCAAGATATATCTTTAAATATATATCCTTTTAATCAAAATATAATAATGATTTATAAATAACAATGATCAACCTATTAAATATTTAAATCAACACATTATTCTCATATAAAATAAATTAAAGATAAAAAGCTAATATAAATTAAAAATTATAATGTTTTTTTAATAGACAATAGAATTAATAAAGGAGTATAAAGGATACTCCGCCCGAAATACAACGCGTAAAGCTTCTACTACTCAAAACAAGAGAGAGGTAGAATATTCCAAACATGAAAATCATTAGAGCCCACTAGTTTATAAAAGGAAATTAGTCACTTCCAAGAATTAAAATGATCTCCGACATACATTCGGTAAAACTAAACGATTCATTCTTTAAAATGATCGCATTACGCCTATTCCAAATGCACCAAGCCGTTGCTAACCAAATGACAGCAATCATATAATTTTTGGCTAAATTCTTCACCTTCTTTGAGGCAAAAATTATAATGCTAATAGGAGGATATTTTTAACATGATAATTTCATCGGTTAACAAACATTACTCTAATATTTTTTATTGATTAAAGGGTTCTTTATTGCACCCTAAATACAAGAGAGTTCAAGTTTATTCCAAACGCACCAAATACATAATGTTATAGTCATTTAAAAAATAATTACTTTTTTAATTTAAAAAAATTGTGACAAATAAATTATAATTTTTTTAATCATTTCAAAAATAATAATTTAATTAATATTTAATCAAAATCAAAATTTTATTTAGTCTCTTTAATATTCTTTAATGTCAAATTAAAAATTAAATAAACAAAATTTACCAATACACATTTCATATCATGAAAAAAATAAATATAGTTTAATTTCATATCATAAATTTACTTTAATATTTAGATTTCAATTATAAATTTAAGTTATTCTTTATTAATAATAATTTACTTTAATTATATTATAACTATATTATAAATAAATATTTTTTTAAAATAAAATCAAAAGAAATTTGAGATATTAGTTAATTTAGATATGCATATTCAAAACCCCTGAAAATGAAATATTGAGATTCTTCAGATAAGTATATCCGAAAACACATGAAACTAAAAATTAAATGCATTTATATAGGGGTGAACTAACAGATCCTCAAACTTTAATAGCATTACTGAAGCAGTGGAAGAGGAGCTGGCCGTGGAAAGAAAGATGCTCTAAGGGCCAATTATCTTAAGGACTATTTCCTTACAAGGTAGAATGAATGCTGCTAGTTTTGTTTTATATAGAGTTCGATATTCCCTTTGTATGAGAAGTATGAGAAGTCGATATTCCAAGAAACTTATGTTCCAACATGTTCTGATTTCTTTTCAAATTGCAGATGCTCTTACAAAACCACTTGGTTCTAAAATATTTAATGATCTGCGCGTCAAACTTAAAGTAGGTTCTTCACCACCCTAAGCTTGAGGAGTAGTATTACAAGTATAATTTTAATAGGATACTTAAAGTAGTTCCTATAATTAGAAAGTTATTAGTTAGAGGTTAGTTAGAACTTAGAAGTGGTCATGGTTGTTAGAATTTGTTTGAATCTATCAACTTCTAACAAATCCTATATATCGCTCCTCTTCCGCTTGTAAAGCTTTTGAGCCTAAAATCAAAATCAATAAGAATGAATCAACAATTTATGTCTACCATTGAACATTAACAAAGGGAGAGATAAATGTTATTTTCTATCTTTATTACAATCGTTTTCCAAATGATTTTGTCAAAAGTAATACAGAATAAAATCAAGGACGACGAGTAGTAGGAATTAGGCACAAATCATGTTTTCTTCTGAGAGTTATTCCAACTGACTCAGTCATATCAAGTTCTTGATTTTTCATTTCATAGGGAAGCTTCCAATCAAAGTGGTAAAGCAAATGAGCAAGAGGTAACTCAACAATAGGTAAGCCAAATGCAATTCCTGGACACATCCTCCTTCCAGCACCAAATGGTATAAATTCAAAGTCTGTGCCTTTTAAATCAATTGTGCTATTAAGAAATCTCTCAGGTTTAAAACTCTCAGCTTCAGCCCAATACTTTGGATCTCTTCCAATAGCCCAAGCATTGACCATCACCCTTGTCTTAGCTGGGATATCATAGCCATTTATTTGGCATTTCTCCCTATTTTCTCTTGGAACTAACAATGGTACAATAGGATGCAACCTCAGTGTTTCTTTGATGACAGACTTTAAGTATATCAACTGGTGCAATTCTGTTTCATCGACAACCCCTTTCTTGTCAAACACTCCTCTTACCTCAGCTTGTGCTTCTTCCATTACCTTTGGATTCTTTATTATCTCAGACATACACCATACCACAACACTTGATGGTGTTTCAGTACCAGCACCAAACATGTCCTGTAAATGGATATTTTTTATTCCTTAAACCAACATAATTCTCTTCCATATAGGTGAATAGTGTAGCGGTATAGTGAAGCAGCTTTAATAAAGATCGATGTTAAAACTTTGTGTTATAGACTAACCTGGATGATTGATTTCATATTGTCGTCAGTCAATAGATGTTGTGGTTGATCATTTTCCTGTTGAATCTTGAGAAGAGTATCAACTATATCTTCATCCTTGCTTACTCCCCTCTGAGTCCTTCTGTGATCGTCGATGATATCTTGCATTACCTTATCAATCTCTATGTGAAGTTTTTCAATTTTTTTCTTCGCCATGCTCATCCTTTGAAGCATTTTAATAGATGGATATAAATCAGCAATACAAAATCCCCCCAACAAACTTGCTATTTCAACAATTGCTGATTTGAATGCCTGTTCGTTTTTACTCCTCTTCCCAAAAGCTGCCCTTGCCACTATCCCGTATGCCATATCAGAAATCTTACGAGAAAGATTAACAATTGATCCTTCACTAGCAGCTATTGATTTAACAAGATCATCCACCTCTTCTTCTCTTATGGACCTAAATGACTGGACACGCTTTACACTCAATAGCTCTATAACGCATATCTTTCGTAGTTGCCTCCAGTGTTCTCCATATACAGAAAATATAATATCAGTATTATTGTAACTAAATATTGTGGACAACATAAGGTTTGGCCTATCACAAAAACTGAGGTCATGTGTTTTCAGAATCTCCTTGGCCATTTCTGATGAACTAGCTATTATGTATGGTACCTTACCAAGTCTTAGGTACATCAAAGGTCCATACTTTTGTGCCAAAATTTTGAAGGAATGATGAGGCAATGGGCTGCTAATAATTTGATGTATGTTCCCTATGAAGGGCAGTGTCCATGGTCCTGGTGGTAAATTGGCGTTAGAATTTTTAGAAGTAGTCCACTTGTTAACTACTTTGAATAGTACAAAGAGGAAGAGAAAGGATGCCGTTAAGGTAAAGTTAGAAAAACTGCTGTGAAGCTCCATGATTGTAAGGGAAGAAAATGCCAATAGATGAAGTTATCGAAACAAAAGAGTCGCATATAATAGTCATGTACAGTAGTTCAATAATACAAAACTAGTATATAAAATGAATATAATGTTAACATTACCTCGCATAATTTGTCCTACCTCGCATAATTTGTCGTTTGCTTTATTTGATAAATATAAAACGATTTTATGAAGATACACGTTACGCGTAAATTTTCATCTCTTTCGGTAACAACATAAACTTATCCATCCCTCTTACATAATCAATGACATTATGTTTGGGACCTTTGGCAGGGACACGCCGCAAAATAGTTTTTAAAAAAGATAAAAAAAGTAATAACCCCTAAGTTGGTTACCAGAATTTTCCCCATATATGTGTACCGTAGTTAAGCCATTTATATTATATTTTAAAAATATATATATTCTATTTCCCATACATATTAACTACCTTTTTCAAATTGGCCTAACCATCCTCATTTATTCAGGTTTTTGTATTTTTTTTAAGTACAGTGGCTGTTTAATATGGGGCTCTGACAAAACTAATCTGGCCACTCCTTCTTTTATAATCACAATATTCAATGGAATGCCGATTTTTTATGTAAACATTGTCAGTCATGGTTAACAGAGAGCACATTTTCCTGCGTTGGAAGACACAAGGGGAAGCAATAATGTCAATGCCATGGGGAAGATGCGTATTGTCATGGATGAACTACATCGTCAAAATCAAAATCTAGAAGACAACGTTCTCAATATTCAAAAACACCAACGAGAGACCAATCCCCATATGAGATGGAAATATTGGATTCCCAAAAGGATTCAAACGTCCCTCTTTTGAAGGTGGAGAAAAACACAAGAAAGGGGGGATTGAATTGTGTTCTTTATCAGATTAAAATTCCCTTTCTTTTTAATTCGTTTCTTTCTTCTTTGTATCTCATCTTCTAGATATGCTTTTTGTGTTGCGGAAGCATGCTTGGAATGGAGTTGCATAAGCAATGAGATGTTCATTTAAACTTCTTATGTGTTACCAGAACTTCTGACTTGCTCAGTACAGTTGTGAGTAAGTTTGCGTGACTTGATCAGAGTTAAATGAATTGAACAGAAGGTAAAGAACACGTTTATTTTTATCCTGGTTCACCTTCTGAATAAGGCTACCTCCACTCCACCTTCCTTAGGTGATTTGCCTCTCAACAGAGGTCTTAATCCACTATAGCCAAACTTAATTACATTTGCACGATCCTCCGTCGTGACTAACAACCTGCACAGGCAACTGCTGTGACTAATTCTGCACAAGCTACCCGCGAGTGACTAACCCCTAAATGACTGAACCGTTCAGTGATCTCCATGAGATATAATGTTCATCAATCTAGTAACCTGTAGAACAACGTGTTGTGATTAACTCCTTGCACAGCTACCTGCTGTGACTAACTGCAATGGACTGTTCAGTGATCTCCACGAGATATAACATCCATTGACTCCTAAACTTCTGACCATCACTTGGTCTCCAAGAGAATTTCCACAATGACCGCAGCCACTGTCTTCTCAAGCTTCTGACCTTAACTTGGTCGCTCAAGGCATCTTCTGGAGATTACATGAGTGCTTCTTATATAAGCAGATTTTCTCCTATTTTAAGTACTTATGTTTATGACTCACTGACTAGAAGTCACTTCTGAAGCCTAAACACTTTTTCAGAAGGTTCCTAAGAAATAAAACACTTCGAGCAACAACTCTATGTGTTTTACAATTTATTACAAGAATAATACATAATCTTGTAGTCTTCTATTCTTGAACTTCTGGATGAGATCTTCTTCTTCTGAAAGCAGATTAAGAGCAGTAGCTCTTGTCTTGGTTGCTTCTTGTCTTCATCTTCTTCTTCGATACTGATCATTAAGCTGATTTCAGCTGATAACACATTGATCAACATCAGTAAACATGAAACACTCTAAGAGAAACAACTCATTGTATTCAGTTTCCTTTGTCTTTTAATATGATCAATTTAAAGTTTGATCAAATACCCATGGATGTCTTCTAATCTCCTATTGGAGAATTCTGCATAACATGCAGGTCTTCCTCTTTATCCATTGAAAGATTCTTCTTGTATGATGTGTATTTCAACATTTGATCATCATACACTTAGTGTATGTTGCCTCTTGATGGAGCAGTTTGATTTAGCTTGTCAGCTTTTATGTTCATGCTCTTCATTTCCTTCTTTCTTTACACGGGCTTATGGATAACAATACTGTGGATTGATTCATCACATTCAGAGTATGCGTTGCCTCTTATGTAACTTCTGATGCATGGTTTCACATTTCTTCACTTAAGCTCTCATGCTCAGCTTCTTTCTACAGATTTTCTCTCAAGGTTTCTCCTTTTCTGCACTCTGTAGTCGCACCATGGATACACACTTTGGATACTCACTTAATGCACTTTTTGGTGTTCCATTGACACACTCTCCGCACACATTTGGTGTGTGTCTTATGTACTCACTTGGTGCTCATATTCGACACACATTCAAGTTTGAAGTTTGATCTATTTATATAGCTTGGTGTGTTACCGTTGGAATCTAGTCGTTGCAATTGTTTGAATATTGCTTTGAATGCCTTCATCTCGATTTGCTCATGAATGATAAGTGTTGCTCTTGGCAGAACCTTATCTTCAACATGATGATTATAATGGATGGCGTGTTTCTTTGGCTAAGCTTGTCTTTCCAACGCGCTGCATGTGACTTGCTTCTTCAATCAACCTTGAGAGTTGTTCCTTTTAAATGTTGTAACTGTTTTGCTTATGATGATGTTTCTAACGGCTTCCCATTTGATTCTACGCTTTGTATTTTATTCAATTTGTATGCTGAGTTGTAGATTCTTCATTGGTTCACAAGTGACTCTTTTGTTGTTTGCATTTTGTATGTCACCGCGTTATTCTATCAGAGCTTCTAATCTTCTGTTCATGTAATCTTCTTACTGTAACGGATCTTAATGTATATTGATATTTCTTTTTCAATTCTTTTGATTCTTCTGATGTACTTTCTGACTCTTTGCTTATTATATGTGAGCTTTGATATTGCTGTTTAACTCTTTGAAGATTGTCTTGTTGAATTCCAACTTCTTGTGATACTGTTGTTGTTGCATATTCTTCTAAATGGTCTTGTTCTTCTTTGTTGCTTCTTTACTTCTAATTTACTGATCTTGGCTTGTTTGACGTATTCTTAATCCGAACATCTGATGAATGATGTTTAGCTTCGTCAATCTTCTGGATGTTTGATTTCATATCTGAGCTGGTTTCTGATGTAGTCATTGCACTCTTTTCCTGATGAATCCTGTATAAGACTTATAGCATAATATCTGCACATTAAATGAAATCATTAGTAATAAAATTATTACTCACAAAATATACGTTTGTTATCATTAAAACTAGATTCTGAACATAGATTCTCAATCTTGTTCTAACATCTTTGACTAATTTTGACTTGTGTAGTGACCGTTATAAACATGTCGTGTGTAGTGACCATCCAAAGAAGGTGTGGAAACTTATTTTGCAGGTACTTCTAGGTGACATTCTTTTAATAAAGACAACAAATTTTGATAATGACAACTAATGTCTAATGATGACAACTAATGATGAGTCAAGCGTAAGCGATTAAAGTTGTGAAATATTCAAACCAAAGTATTAGTGTTTGATGGGTTAGACTATTCGATAATGGCAACCGAAAAGAATTTACCTCAAACCTCATATCAAGGAAACTCAAGAAAGTGTCTATAAGAAATGAACAACTGACAAGTCTTGAAGTATATGAAAGTAAGTGAAAGCCTTACTTTGATCAGTCTAAGTGAATACTATGTAAAGAATAAGGATGTTCTCGTAAAAGTACATGGCTAAATAACACACACACAAATATATTTTAAAATGATTTTTCTTATGAAGTTTTTTTTAAAATGTCTTGAAGCCATGCTAGACGAGTAAGAAGAAATTAGAAAAGCTCACGGGGGTCATGTCTTTACCAATCGATTGGCAATATGTACCAATCGATTGAGACAATTCAAAAATGGACCTAAATGATTAGGACAACTTCTTAGTAATGTGCAACGTCTAAATATCTTTCCTTTATTTTTTGAGCTTGATAATCGATTAATTTAAGGTAATCATTCGGTTGGCAATATGTACCAATTGATTGACAAGTCTTAAAAAGCCTTAAAATCGTTTACTTTTTTGTACTAACCTCTAGCCTATAATTAGATGTCCCTTTCTATTTTTTTCATATCCATAATTATGTTTTCATTTCACTATTCTCACACTCTCTCTAAAATTTCTATTTGTTTAATTTTTCCCAGTAAAAGTTTAGTCGAAGTGCTTTTTTAAAAAAGTACTTTGTGAGTGAGAAAAGTATCATTCTGGAAGGGCTAGATTTGTAATTTAACTAAATAATTTTTGCTCATACCTTGGTTGAACATTTTATCCCTGCAAGGGCGAAAATTACAACAAAGGTCACTAAAGGCCAAAGAATACCACAAAAGCTCATCCACTAAGCTTCATCCCGAACTACCTCATTTGTGAGGAACCCTCCGAACAGAGAGCTTCACATATACCTCCGCCCATCACTAAGTCAACATCCAAACCATCCTTGGAAGGAGAAGAACTTTGAGTCTCCAAGAGGGACACCTCTTCATCATCCTCCTGCTGGCCATTGTAGACGTTTTTAAGGAAGTCCAACTTACTTAGGTACAGCTGAGGATAGAAGAAGGAAACATGCTCTCTCGCCAACTCAAAATAGACACCAAAAAATTGACACTACTTTATCCCTAAGATTTGATACCACCTCCCCAAACTTCTTTTTAGAATTAAGGGTGTCTTCTGTAGCGATGCATATAATACCCGATCATACGAACGCTAGAAAGGTAACACAATTTCCACCTAAGTTTATGTTTTACAGAGAAAACATAGATTAAACCCCAAAAAAACAAAAATATGATAGTCCCAACCTAATTCAATTGTAGGAGTCAGTTATTCACGGGGAAGGTATAAGCACCCCCGTACATCTGTTGTATTCAACGAGAAATGTTTAGTTAATTTTGAGAATTAGAGTGTTATCTTACGTTATTTGTTTTCTTCTAATTATTGAGGGTTATTTACAAGAGAAAGAAAGTGAAAAAAATTTGTTTTTTATTAGGATGCTTGACAAGATTGCGAGTCTTGCTCCTACCTACCCTCAGGTTCGACTAGGAATTCAAAGCTATGTAGTTGTAAGTAGCAAATATATATTTGTTAGTTTATTTTAGTGAATGGTGTTTAGGTCACATTCTAACATACAAACATTTCTTGTTGGGTATGCGTGGAAGGCTGAAGCGTTTGTTTGTATTGCATTAGAATGGATAAAACATCATTCGTTTATGAAAAGTTTTCAGCTGCACTAAGGCCGAAAAAGATACGTTTGATGAGTTCAAGTTGTTTTTAGGTGGAGGCCAAGTGTCCTAAAGGCAATATTTACAACTTATATCCAAACACTTGGGAATCACAGGGATATACATTCAATAGATCATTTTCATTCGATTTTATTGTACAATAGCATTTGATATGAATCAAGTCAAGATCCCTTCAAGCTAACAAGGCCGAAAAAGATACGTTTGAAGAGTTCAAGTTGTTTTTAGGTGGAGGCCAAGTGTTCTAAAGGCAATATATACAAATTGTATCCAAACACTCGGGAATCATAGGGATATACATTCAATAGATCATTTTCATTCGATTTTTGTACATGCAGTTTATTTGGAGACCATACTTGGAACTCGATCATGAACCTAACGTTGAAGATGTCGCTATTTGGACAGCAAAGATGGTCATCCTGAGGTACAACATCGTCGAGATACATCATAGTGATCGAGTCAAACTCCAGTTCGGGATGCATCAAGGAATCCCTGATCCTCCAACTGATTTGGGAGAATGGCACATGAAACGAGTCAATCATCAATGGAGTGTCCAAACCTAGAAGGAATTCGCTCCGGAATGGCGCCAAATGTGGAAAAATTGTAGTGATCATGTCCTCAATTTCCTTGCTAGTGATACTGAAATGAAACCATCAAAACAATATATGAGTTGGTACAGAACTGTTACCACCCTCGATTTATTTGTGGCAGACCTTTTCTACTTAATAGACCCCCGCCGACAAAACTACATCATCGCACAACAAGAACAACAACAACAACAATAACAACAATACCAACAACAAACCCAATACCAAAAACAAACCTAATACCAATACAGCGTCCAACAACACAACTACCAACAGTGCAACCCATTTCAGACTCAGTCCAACCACTTTACCAACAACAAGACCAATACCAACAACACAGCTTATTTCAAACCCAGTCCCAACCACTATTTCAACCACGCAGTCAACCACCTCGACAAAATCGTATACGACCCACCCAATACCAAGAAGGAAGCTCCTCTAGATCATTCAGCCAACACAACAAGGCTGGTTCCTCAAGAATCCAACTAAGTTTCGACTTTGGTCCACGGGATGAAAGTGACCACGGCGACCCACTCATATCACAAGCCTCTCACCACGGTAGCCCATATGGCTACGCAACACCCACCGAAACATTTGCCTTTTATCAAGGCAGTGCAAGTGCCACCGAGTGCTACCAACCAGAAGTCATAGTTCCACCTCCTCCCCCACCACCATTTCAAAGCTATGAGAGAGAATGGGTAACCGACTTTACGACAGCCGGCTTCCGGGATGCTACGGTGGCCTTGGCGATTTCCTTGACACCGAAATTATTGACGGAACACTTTCAGGCCCATCCACCCAGACACAACAAGAACCACAAAGGGGAAGGGGTGGGGCTTGCGCCCGTACACGTCCTCAACATGATATACGCGCTCCTAGATGCGGAACCGACGGGCGTTACGGTGATGACAGACACTAATCGTATTTTAATTTTCTCTTTATCAGTTGTTGTTTCTGTATTTTAATTTTCCAATGTATCCGTCAGTTTAAATTATTAAAATCGTTTATTTTCGACTTTTTTTCACTATCGTTTGTTACATATAACCCTTAAAAAATTTAAAAAAAAAACATTTGTACATAGGCGCCATTTCAAATGGCTAACCTAATTTGGGTTGAACATAGGCGCCATTTGAAATGACACATACACTACACACTATGGCGTCATTTGGTATGGCTCCTACTCCAATGGGTCCTACCAAACCTATACACTTTGATAAATTGTCCTAAAATATAGTTTTTTGGGTAATTTTTTTTAAAACATAGTTATTTAAATTTTTTTCTATATTATTTATATAAAACAAACTAACTTTTTTCAGAAAAAATTTAATTTTACATCAACAAATCATATCTAAAAAGTTATTTTAATTATTTCAATTACATAAAATATAAAAAAATATATTAAAAATATCGGTGCATCATATTCTAGTTCGGTTCTAATTTCTAAGTTTGTACAAAAACATAACATTCTACAATATAACCAAACCACACATAAACGAGTTTCTAAAGTTTAATAACCAATACATAACATTTGGAGAGAAACATTGTATTTTCTCTCTTTATTACAATCATTTTCCAAATGCTTTTACTAAGTAATAAAAAAAAAAATTAAAGACGACGAATAATAGGAATTAAACACAAATCATGTTTTCTTCCAACAGTTAATCCGAATGTCTCACTCATATCAAGTTCTTCATTTTTCATTTCATTGGGAAGCTTCCAATCAAAGTGGTAAAGTAATTTAGCAAACGGGAGCTCAATGTTTGGTAAGGCAAATCCAATTCCTGAACACATCCTCCTTCCAGCACCAAATGGTATGAATTCAAAGTCTGTGCCTCTAAAATCAATTGGGCTATTAAGAAACCTCTCCGGTTTAAAACTCTCAGCTTCAACCCAATACTTTGGATCTCTTCCAATAGCCCAAACATTGACCATGACCCTTGTCTTTGCTGGGATATCATACCCATTTATTTGGCATTTCTCCCCATTTTCTCTTGGAACTAATAATGGTGCAATAGGATGCAACCTTAGAGTTTCTTTGATTACACACTTTAAGTATGTCAACTGGTGCAACTCTGATTCATCTACACCTCCTTTCTTATCAAACACTCTTCTTACCTCAGCTTGTGCTTCTTCCATTACCTTTGGATTCTTTACTAACTCAGACATCCCCCATAACAATACCCCTGATGATGTTTCAGTACCAGCAGCAAACATGTCCTGCAAATGAATCAACATGAAAAATGATAACCTAAACAAACATAAATTTTCTTCCATATAGGTGAATTGTGGTGATTTTGTTATAGACTAACCTGGATGATTGCTTTCATATTGTCGTCAGTCAATGGAAGTTGTGATTGATCATTTTTCTGTTGAATCTTGATAAGAGCTTCAATTAGATTTTCATCTCTGCCTGCTTCCTTGTGAATGCTTCGGTGATCGTTGATGATGTCTTGCAATATCATATCAATCTCGCTATGAAGTTTTTCAATTTTGGTCTTCGCCATACTCATCCTTTGAAGAATTTTAATAGAAGGATACAAATCAGCAATATAAATTCCTCCTAGCATATTTATCATTTCGTTAATTAATGAAACGACTACTTGTTGGTGTTTGCTCCTTTTCCCTAATGCTGCCCGGGCAACTATCCCACATGTCATTGAAAAAATCTGATGAGTGAGATTAACAACCAATCCTTCTTTTGCAGAGATTGATTTAGCAAGATCTGACACCTCTTCTTCTCGTATGGACCTAAATGACTGGACACGCTTTACACTCAATAGCTCTATAACGCATATCTTCCGTAGTTCTCTCCAGTGCTCTCCATATACAGAGAATAGAATATCAGTATTATTGTAACTATATATTGTGGACAGCATAAGGTTTGGCCTATTACAAAAGTTGAGGTCTTGTGTTTTCATAATCTCTTTGGCCATTTCTGATGAACTAACTATTAAGTATGGTACCTCTCCTAGTTTTAGGTACATCAATGGACCATACTTTTGTGCCAAAATTTTGAAGGAATGATGAGGCAACGGGCTGCTAATAATCTGATGTATGTTCCCTATCAAGGGCAGTCTCCATGGTCCTGGTGGTAAGTTGGCGCGAGAATTTTTTGAAGTACTCCATCTCTTAACTATTTTGAATAGTAGCAAGAGGAAGAGAAAGGATGCCATTAAGGTAAAGTTCAAAAAATTATTCTGAAGCTCCATGATTGTAGAGCAAGAGAAGAATAATGCTTAGATGAAGGAATCTAAACAAAAGGGTCACATTAAATAGTCGTTGCATTTTCAAGACAATGCAGGCCTGTAAAGTTGTACAATAATACAAAACTAATATAGAATGACTACAATATTAACATATAAAGATTCCCATTTGTCTCTTGCACTAACCATGAGAATACTATATGTTTTTCATTTGTACCTACCACGTTCAATTGGCCATGTGCCTTTTTTTTTATGAATATAAAGAGAATTCATGAAGATATACATGACACAAAATTAATCTCTTCGATAACAACATAAACTTATCTATTCCTCCTGCAGAGTCACATTAATTTTGGGACTTGGTAGTAGTGATTGGCCACAAGCTTACGTTTCAACAAGATTACTAAACAAGTATAGTTCCGCTGAGAATGGATTGGATTACCGAACCCACATTAAGTTAAAGCGAAGCTACTTTTTAACCGTCTTGTTTTTTTGGCTCAGAGATCAATCCTATCCTTTTAGTGGCACTACTAATATATAAGACTACCTCTACTTTTGTAGAGATAATTTCATATTTTCTCATGATAGATTTCTAATTAAGAGTCTACATGAAGTTTGCCTTTTCGACAGTCCCAAATATCCTAAGTCCGAGAAAAGGGGTACCACAACGCTTAATCAACCGTTGTGAGATAAGGAGTGATTGTATGTTTGATGTTTTCCACTACTATCGCACGACCGTGATGATATGTTATAGCTAGCGCGCTACCTATCAGAGTGGTTATACTACACAACTGTTGTGAAATATGTTTAGATTATGGGTTCGAAATCTAGTAGCAACAACTTATTTTGAATATAAGTTAGTATAAAATATACCTCTACACCTCATTAAACATATTCAGCCATTAAAATTGAGGTAGAAGACAATAATTTGAAAAATTAAATAATACTTGAAAAACAACTTAAACGAACCATTGTTTTTCAAATTGTATGTTTATTGTAATTCATCCCTTGCTATTTAACACATAGAATTTTGTTCAATGCCCCGAGTTCTTCAAAGCAATTATTTATTCTCTCCTATTTTATTTTGCAAAGAATTAATATGTTGACTGATTCAAAATCATCATCATCGCTATCATCATCATTATTTTAATCGATGGTGATGATTATTATGATGACAGCGATGAAGATGATTCAGAATTTCTTAATAAATTTGATGTTTTGCAATATTAATTAAAAAAGAATTGTTGCTTCGAAGAATATGGGGCATGTAACCAAGTTCTATGTGTTAAAGAGCGATAGATAAATTAAATTCGAAAAATAATGATTGATCTATGTTGGTTTTCAAATATAACTTAATTTTTAAATTATTATTTTCTAAATCACTTTAAATGAATGCATTATGTTCAATGAAGGGTTAGTGAAACAAGCCATCTACATATATTATAATAAACTCAACAACAAGCGTCTAGAGCATGGTGCCCATGCTTTGCTGACTATGTAGCCACCATTGGTTTCCAAAATAACACATCAGACCAACCAATCTTTCTTGATATATCGTAAAAATTCTAACATGGTGTACATTCTTCTTTATGTGGACGACATCATCCTTATAACCTCTACTCGTGCTCTTTGCAAATCAATTATGTACTCTTAGAATTTAAGTTTGCGATGAAGGACCCGCCCCCCCGAGGTACTTTGTGGGTATTGTTGTCTCTTGTCACCCTGGTGGCATCTTTCTAAGTCAAAGAACCTATGCTTCAAAGTTCATGGAACGTGGTGGCATGACATCTTGCAAACCGTCAGCCATCACTCTTGTCGATACCAAGCAAAAACTCAGCACCTCGCACACCTTATAAAGATCCCTCATGTTCACTAGACCAAAAATATCTTATGCGGTTCAGCAAGTCTGTCTTCGCATGCATGCACCTAGCACGCAATACATGTTTGCTCTCAAGTGCATTTTGCGTTATGTTCAAGGTATTATACACTTTGAATTACATTTATCATCTTCCCTCATTACAAAGCTTATCTCCTACACTGATGCTGATTGGGGTGGATGTCTTGACACCAAGTGCTCCATATTCGAGTATTGTATTTTTCTCAATGGAAACCTTATCTATTGGTCTTCCAAAAGTCAACCTGCTTCTCTCGTTTTAGTAATGAAGTCGAATGAAGAAGCGTTGCCAATGTTGTCTCTGAATCGTGTTGGATTTGCAATCTTCTATTGGAGCTCTAGTAATCCTGCACAGCATCAGCGTACCAAGCATATTAAAATGGACATTAATTTTGTTCGAGAAAAGGTAGCTCGTGGTCAGGAATGCATTCTTCATGTTCCCCGTAGACATCAGATTACAGACATCTTCATCAAAAGGCTTCCTCATATTCTCTTTCATGTTTTTTGAATCAATTCAAGTGTTTGTAAACCTCCCACTTTGACTGCGGGGTGTGATAAAATAGAATACTAAGTCATAATTTGTCATAATATATCATAACTAGACAAAATAGAATATTAAGTCATAATTGTCATAATGTATAATAATTAGAGGATTGACCTAACGTTGCACATTGATGTATATTTGTACTATTCGGATGAATGAGAAAAGGCAATCATTCCATTACCTTACCGAAAGAAGTTTATTCCCATAAAAAAGTCAACAATTTAAAATGAAAAATAAAATAAAATAATAGTGTAACATAATAATATTGTTTTGTCCAAAGTTTACAGACGTATAGTAATATCCAATGTTTTAAAAATCGGACTGGTCATCAAACCGGTGAGGATACTGAGTCATTGGTTTATTGGTTGAACCACTGAATCACTGGTCGAACCGCATGACTAAATCGGATTAAACCGGATAACTCGGTTGAATAAACCGGTCTCTATTGCAATACTATATATTTATTAAATCGGTCGAACCGGATGACTTAGTCTCTAAAAAATATCACAACACCTATAAAATTTTACAATTTTAAAATATCATAATAATTTCAGATGTTTATTTTTTACATTCAAATTCTAAATATAATCGTCACTCACAACAAAATAATACAAAATATAAATTTAAATAAATTTTAAACCAAGTCTAATTGCAAACAGGGGAAAAGTTGTTCCAAATAAGGTTTGAATAAAGTCTAATTAGATTTTAGTTATATTTTTTATTAAAAAAAAATCATGAAAACGGCGTCGGTTCGGTCTGGTTTTTAAGACATTAGTAATATCCTCAATTAGATAAGAATAATAGTATTATTCTTAATTTTTTATTCACCTATGATGTTAGTATATTTAACTAGGGTTATGGCATGTTAATGTATAAGGATGAAAAACATATTTAAGTAGGACATGTTAAAGGCCCTAAACATATTTAACATATCTAAATCTTGAAAATCTGTTAACTTCAAAGTACAGTCCTTTAAAATGATCACAATCAGAATAGACAGATCTAGTGAAATTGGTTAGGACATGGTGAATGCCAATTAAATTGGATCCAAAAATGGCTTATAAGCTACCCACCACTAACAAACACATGTTTGGACTATATCATACCAAGCCCAAGTGGCTATCTAGTTACATACCAAGCAAATCCGCTACAATAACTTATGTATGAGTTGAATATATGCAACAATATTGCAGTCAAGTTGAAGATACTTAACAAGAATTCCCATTTGCCAAAATCTCATACACTGCAAGTATTAGAGCAAAATGAAGATGGAGAAACAATAGTCACATAATTTTTGTCACCGTGTTCATTTCTTCTCTATGTATGGTGTGTGAGGTTTGGTTCCAGTTCACAAATTCAAATAAGTACAAACTAAAGTAAAAACGCCAAATTGTTTACCGCAGTTTGAATGTATGCTAGGTGCAAAGTGACACAGTTTTATCAAACGGCCAAACAAGATTTCTATCTAAACTCATTTTAGAAAAGCTAATATCACACTAGCAAAGCCAGCAAAAAGACACAAGCAAACCTATTCGGGAAACTTGCTCGTCAATTAAACAAGGTGAATTACTAGCAAAAAAGAAATTAAAATGAAAACATTATGGCCTTTAGCATTGGAGACTTCCTCATATTCCTTATTCTGAATCAATACCCTAAAGCTAACAACATGTTGGTGTAACTGTCTAAACAACAATGACATGCATAACCATATTCAACCATTGCTATGTGTTACTGTCACCTTTTGTGTCTAATCTGAATTCTTAGGGGCAAGGCAACAGATAATCCAGGAAAACATTTTTTTCGGATTAATGTCTCATACAACATTGTGGAACCATACTTCAATTGTTTTCAAACTTTATCACAAACATCAAATTCACTTATGGAAAATAAATTACTTATTGAATGTTCTCTTAAACAACACATATCAAAGATGACGAATAATAGGAATCAAGCATAGGTCATGTTTTCTTCTTGCTGTAATCCCAATTGCCTCCGTCATATCTAGTTCTTCGTTCTTCATACCATTGGGAAGTTTCCAATTGAAGTTGTAAAGTAATTGAGCAAGAGATAGCTCAACACTTGGCAAGCCAAATGCAAGTCCTGGACATATCCTCCTTCCAGCACCAAATGGTATAAATTCAAAGTCTGTACCTTTGAAATCAAGTTTTCTATCAAGAAACCTCTCAGGTTTAAAACTCTCAGCTTCAACCCAATACCTTGGATCTCTTCCAATTGCCCAAGCATTGATCATCACCCTTGTCTTAGCTGGGATATCATACCCATTGATTTGGCATCTCTCCCTACTTTCTCTTGGAAGTAACATTGGTAAAACAGGATGCAGCCTTAGTGTTTCTTTGATGACAGACTTTAAGTACATCAGCTCATGTATCTCTGTCTCATCTACATACCCTTTTTTATCAAACACTTTTCTTACCTCAGCTTGTGCTTCTTCCATTACCTTTGGGTTCTTTACTATCTCAGACATACACCATGCCGTAAAACTTGAGGATGTTTCAGTACCAGCAGCGAACATGTCCTGCAAATGGATTAATAGTAACATACACAAATTTATAATCTAATCATTAAATTGTGGAATGAACGGTTAATCGAAAACTCACCAGGATGATTGATTTCAAATCTACGTCAGTCACGCGATGTTGTGTATGTTCATTTTCCAGTTGAATCTTGAGAAGAGCATCAACTATATCTTCATCTTTGCTTACTCTCCTGTGAATGTTTTTGTGATCATCCACGATATCTTGCATTATCATGTCAATCTCTCTATGAACTTTTTCGAATTTTGTCTTTGCCGTACTCATCCTTTGAAGCAATTTAACAGATGGATACAAATCAGCAATACAAAATCCTCCCATCAAACTTACTATTTCATCAAGTGCTGATTTGAATACTTGTTCGTGTTTATTCCTTTTACCAAAAGCTGCCCTCGCCACTATCCCATGCGTCATGTCGGAAATCTTATGAGAAAGATTAACAATTGATCCTTCACTTGCAGCTATTGATTTAACAAGATCATCCACCTCTTCTTCTCTTATGGACCTAAATGATTGGACACGCTTTACACTTAATAGCTCTAAAACACATATTTTTCGTAGTTGCCTCCAGTGCTCTCCATATATAGAGAATATAATATCAGTAGCATTGTAACTAAATATTGTGAACAGCATAAGGATTGGCCTATCACAGAATATGAGGTCTTGTGTCTTCATAATCTCCTTGGCCATTTCTGGTGAACTAACTATTATGTATGGTACTTGACCAAGTTTGAGATGCATCAAAGGTCCACATTTATCTGCCAATTTTTTGAAACAGTGGTGAGGCTGTTTGCTGCTGATAATCTGATGAATGTTCCCTATGAAGGGCAGTGTCCATGGTCCTGGTGGTAAATTGGCGTTAGAGTTTTTAGAAGTATTCCATCTTGTAAGTATTTTGAGTAGTACAAAGAGGAAGAGAAAGGAAACCAATAAGGTGAAGTTAGAAAAGTTGTTGTGAAGCTCCATGACTATAGAGGAACGGGAGAAGAATGCCTAGATGATGGTTTATATACAATACTAGAGAATGAAGATACCAATTATAAATCACACATGTTTCCTATCAATTACTGCTTAATAATGGAAACCGGTGCTATATGGTCCTACTCCTATCTACCAAAACAAAATTGTACTAGTTAGAAATTGAAATGCTAGACGGACATAATGATGGTGTCTTAGAAAGTGTCCAGTTTGTAAGTTTTTTTTCAGGTACGGACGATTCCATGTTGATAAAGACCCTACTTGAAAAGAAAGATCACCAAATGGATTGTCACTGTCAATAATAGACTAACTATATTAATTGTATGCCTTCACTCTCATTTTCGAACAGCGATTTGCTGCAGTTACGTAATCATTGAAATCACGCAAGCATATATATGAATTTCTGAACAGAATTTAAGTTACATTTTTTTAATCATAAATAAAACATTAATTTTATTTTTTAAAATCGTGATTAAGATCAAATGGGTATTAATACAATGACAGCGTGAAAGCGAAAAAAAAAAAATCACTCTAGAAAATAAATTTATTTCTCACTATTAAAAAAAAATATATATGTTTTATAGCAACTATTTCAACTCACATATCGTAAAGTTAATATATCTATCTTGGGGACGTTATGTTTTTTTTTCTTAACAATATTTCGTCGAATTTTCTTAAGAATTGAGGAGTAAACTAATATATTGTACACGCTTCGAATTTCAACAACTTCATATATAAAGGTAATGAGTTTGAAACCCAGCAGTAGTGATTTATTTGAAATACAGTTAACATTTCACTACTGTTATGATAGATAAATATTGTGGAAAGTACCATGGATTTATTATATA
Organism: Vicia villosa; assembly: GCF_029867415.1. Classification (NCBI taxonomy): domain Eukaryota; kingdom Viridiplantae; phylum Streptophyta; class Magnoliopsida; order Fabales; family Fabaceae; genus Vicia; species Vicia villosa. The sequence goes on along the minus strand of NC_081186.1, from coordinate 90,246,057 downwards.
ATATGTAGATTGCTTGTTTTTTCATACACCTCACTAAACAAATACAACCATTCAAATTGATGAAGAAAAAAATAATCTAAAAAATTAAACTTTTCTTGAAAAACAACTTCAAAAAATCACTATTTTTTAAATTGCATGCATGTTAAATCTCATATCTCGATCTTTAACATATAGAATATGATTCAATGGACTAAGTCCTTCGTAGCATCGATTCCATCTCTTATAGTTTATTTTGAATAACATCAATTTATTGGCTAAGTCGGTCTCGTCATCATCACTAACATGATGATTGTGACAATGACTTATCATCATAACAATCAAGATAATAAGTGACGATAATGAGGTAGACTTAGCCCATAAATTGATTCTATTCAAAATAAATTATTCCATATGTTCTTTTAAAAGTGTCATTTCTTAATTTTTTACACATACAAAGACAACTAATAATTGTTCTTACTTTTTAAACATTGATTACTTTTTTGCCTACAATAACCCTTAATTTTTTAGTAATTCATTTTACTTTGTTCTTTTTCTATAATAAATGATTAGGGGTAATTTTGACAAAACTACCATCATTACTACTTGGAACCCTAAAAATGACACTTACAACGAAAAAAATTTCTAAAAAGTAACATTTATTAAGGAACGGAGGGAGTATAAGAGAATGAATCGATGCAATGAAGAATTCATGTCATTGAACCATACTCTATATGGTAAAAGGCAAGAGATGAATTATGAGATGGATGCAATTCGAAAAATAATGACTGGTCTAAGTTGGTTTTTAAATATATAACTTAATTTTCAAATTATAAATTTCTAAATCAATTTAAATGAATGCATTTTAGTGAAGTGTAAGTGAAATAAATAATCTGCATATGATATATTAAAATCAAATTTATCTTCTGTCAATCTGCATAAAAAATTAAAGAACAAAACATTGTTAAGTCACAAGAAGTTTTTTTCTTGTGACTTAGCAGTGAGGTATTACAAAAACAGTGATAATAAGTAAGACCTATTTACAACGGTTTCAAATATATATCGGGGAGATAAATACTTTTATTTTAATATATTTATAATATTATACTTACTACCCTTTTTTGTAAAGAAAGAAGAAAAAAATTTGGTGCTGAGAATCGAAACAAGTAAACTTCAATATACCACAACGGCTGGGTTACAAGACCGTAATTAAATGTATTTTAATAAATAATTAAAAAATCCAGGCGCGCCTAAACGATATATTATCACGGCTAACATGAAGGCCGTTGTAATAAATGTGTTATGAAAGATCTTTTTATAGTAGTGAGGGTGCTAGAAAATCATTGATTAGTGTAAGTTTCTCTTCATATATAATACAAGAGTTCATATGATTATTTTTTTAACTGATTTTGAGAAGTTATATGTTCAGTGAGGGTTTAGTGAAATAAGCAATCCACATTATATATAATAAGCTCAATCTCATTTAACTCCTCGATTAAATTTAAAAACCGATAGAGTCGTAAGCTTGCAGCCTATCAATGCCGGAGGTCCTAAACTTAATGTGATTATCTAGGATGGGCAAATTAGTTGTTTTAACAGAAGATTCCTTGGCAAATTTTTAAATCCGACGCACTCATAACATATAAAGCATAGATTTCGACATGAACACCACGACACGACACAACACGTACACTCCGACACCGACACCGCTACACATATAATACTATTTGAGCTATTTTATCCATCTTTTATATAAAAAACTAAAATATTCCAATAAAATTTAATGTCTTCAATCCTTCATTGATAACATTGCTTCAATACATGTTTTATACTTTTAGATTTATGTGAGAATTATTTAAGAAAATGTATGAGGTGTGTTAAAGCAATTTCTTTTTTGAAACATGTGTATGAAGTATCCGACACGTGTTGTATGAGTATCATAGATGAGTTGAACATAGATTAAAAAAGTTTCAGACAGCGAAAAAGTGTCTAGCAAGTGTCATACAAGTGCCGCGCACAGAGACACGCCGACACGTAGAGGTGTCTGTACTTCATAACTCATAACTGGAGCATGAATCCACACGACGTGGCACGTTGCAGGATAAATAAAAAATTATCGTTAATATAATAAATGATTTCTGCAAGAGGCCCCAAAATTATTGTGTGTGTATTATCTTCATGAATTCTCTTTATATTTATAAAAAAAGGCACGTGTTGAATTGAGCGTGGAAGGCGCAATGAAAACAATATAGCATTCTCGTGGTTAGTAAAAGAAATGTGTCATACTCTACTTTTTACCTCTAATATCCCATCTCATTTACATCTTTGCATTACATCAATATTACAAACTTGGTTGTCTCATAACCCCTAAGAAAAGTAACTAATGATTTCTACACCTAAAAATCGATTCAAACTCTATTACAAGAAATACTCTAAAATAACTCGAAAACTTATCGATTATATTAAGTTTTGAACTTGTCGAAATGTGTTGATCGTTGATGTTGACGTTAATGGCCAAACTTGAGAGAAAAAATAACTTCGGTGTAAGTTTGATTTTTGAGTTTAAGAGAGTTTGAGAGTTTTGAAATGAGAAATGTGAAGAATGGGGGATGAGAAGAGTCTGGCGCAAATATAACATAAAATGCTATCTACGAAAGCTTTTGTATGTGCATCACAGAACAAAACAAAATTTAAACAAAAGAAAGTGTTTTCGGAGGTGCATCTAGGGAAGCATGTGGCATTTTAGGCAACTCGCATGGGGCATAAGAGACCCATGAGGCGGGGTAAGATATTCTCGAAATTTGTGTGAAGTTTTGACTTATTTTTGTGAGTGATTCTTAATGTCATTTGTGAATGAAAATGTGTTTTTTTAGGCTCTAGAAATGATAGTTTAGGAATTAAGAAAAGGGTTAAATATTTTTTTATCCTTATAAATTTCTCAAATTTTATTTTAAGTCCCTGTGAAAAAAATGACATATTTTGGTCCATGTGAAAAATCTATGAGTTGTTATATTAGGATTGTCTCCAACCTTAGAAATATTTTAAATGGACTGAGCTTACAAACCAAAGCGGGGTTCTTACCAGGATAACCATAAACCAATGTAAGATTTTATATCGCACTGATCTCGAACCGATGAAAGCTTTTGAACAAGATGAGCCTTGGAACCAAACGGACAAATTAGTACCTAAATCTCCAAACCAAAGCTTTTAAAGGGCTTACCTTCGAACCCAAATAAACAATCCCTAATTGGATACATTATTCATCCAATGTATAAATGTTTCTTGGTGAATTTACAATACTACCTTCCAAAAATACAAAGATACCTCACTTACAAAACACCTTTCTCGTAAGCACTACAGCTAAATATCTAAGTGAGAGAAAGTAAGAAATATTTTTAGAGAGAGAGCAAGGATTGAGATATGAGAGCTTGAAAAATGAGGGAATGACTTTTATTTATCAGTTAGAGATTGACACAAAAAAGAAAAGAATTGTGGCCAAAACCAAGGAGCCATTCGATTTGCATTATGCTTCAATCGATTCGTTCACCTATAAAATTAATCGTTTATAAGATTTTAAAAGTAAAGAACATTATATATATAGTTGTTACCTAAACGTTTACGGAAATTTTTTGCATTAACTCAATCAATTGCGTATAACTTCCAGTTGATTGGCCAGTGTAAAAAAAATGTCTAGAACTTTTCTGACAACTCTCAAATTCAACTGACATGGCTTTAAAACACTATTAGAAATATTTTCTTAGGAAAAATATGTCATCAAACTTGTTTTAATGTATGTTTGAATTGTCGTATAACTTTACAAAAAAGACCTTATGCTTTTACATCATACTGTTTACTTAAACATAAATTGGCGAGTTTTCACACTTCATCTCTTTCTTACTTAGAAGCTTCAATATTTGTCGGATAAATCAGTTATACAGACACTTGTTTGAATTCTTATTGAAAATGAGGTTTTTGATTTATTCTAGCTGAGTGCCATCATTAGAGGATCTTTGTAGTGATCATTAAATCCTAGCTTTGTGTGCTTGCATCTTTAACCATTTGTTATGCTTGCACTTTAGTTGTTATCATCAAAGACTAGTTATCATCATAAAAAACATATTCATCTTCAAGAGATCTTTCTTGACCACTAAATTGCAAAATATGGTTCCACACTCATTTTCCTACCGCCTATTCGAGCATGTCTTTTGTTGAGAAGTGCTAGAAGTGAATACACCGATAAAAAGGTTTGTACAACAAAAAGATTGCAAACCTCCATTACCCCGTTTATAGCACTTTCTAAGAGCGCCGGTACAAGAGAACATTGGTGCCTGCATGGTTTTGAAACATTGTATGCTTTCTAGTAGTTGAATTAGCCTTTGAGATCACTAACTGCTTGTTAAGATTATCATTTATATTTATAATTTTCTGTCTACTCTTCCATTCAAGTGCTTTGTCTTTGGCAAACACTGTTGTTTATATCTTCACTCTCTTTCTTAACCTTTATAGTAGATTTTGGAGTTTTCTTGTAGGATAAAATATATTTACTTTCCATTGATATCTTGGAGGGCAGACCACATACTGCAATCGACCAAAGTGCTTTATCAAAATGAAGAGTTGCTATTACATTATCTCTTTCCAAAAGTGAATTATTTTGTTCCACAATTACATAATCCCATTGTAGGAATGCTATATCACGTTGTGCAAGTACAACCTTTTTCTCAAAAAGGGCCAGATTTCATGAATGTAGCAAAACAAATACAGGCTACTATAAAGTAAGACTAAAACACACACAGACTTGCAAAGATTAAAACCAAAAAAGGTTTCTAATATATATGATACAATAAAAATCATTTACATTCTAAAGCATAAATCAACCTTGCATAAAATTGATAGAAACACAACTAGATATTAAAAAGATAAAAGGGAAAATCTAATTTTTGCCTTCACAAACATGTGGATAAGAACGGTGTGGAACACTACTTCCGCCGAAGCGGCGTAGTAGCATTGTATTAACAACATTATACTCATTCATGTGAGAAATAGTCCAATTTCTGAGTGTGAAAAGTAGTATAATAAAACTCAAATATTGTGTGATCTGGTTTTCTTATGGAATACATATCAAAGACGACGAGTAAAAGGAATCAAGCATAGATCATTTTTTCTTCCAGCTGTAAGCCCAAATTTCTCTGTCATATCTAATTCTTCATTCTTCATTCCATTAGGAAGCTTCCAGTCAAAGTGGTAAAGTAAATTAGCAAGAGGCAACTCAGCATTAGGTAAGCCAAATGCAATGCCTGGACATATCCTCCTTCCAGCACCAAATGGTATGTATTCAAAGTTTGTACCTTTGAAATCAACTTTACTATCAAGAAACCTCTCCGGTTTAAAACTCTCGGCTTCAACCCAATACCTTGGATCTCTTCCAATTGCCCAAACATTGACCAAGACCCTTGTCTTAGCTGGGATATCATACCCATTGATTTGGCATCTCTCCCTACTTTCTCTTGGAATCAGCAATGGTAGAGAAGGATGCAACCTCAATGTTTCTTTGATGACAGATTTCAAGTATATACATTTGTTCAGGTCGGACTCATCTACATACCCCTTATTATCAAATACTCTTCTTAGCTCTGATTGTACTTCTTGCATTACCTTTGGATTCTTTACCATCTCAGACATAACCCATACCACAATCCCTGAAGGTGTTTCCGTACCACCAGCGAACAAGTCCTGCAAAGGGATATACAATAATTAACACCAAGAACTCTTCCTACTTATAAAGCAGACATTTAACAAGTATTGAAAATATATGATTGTAAACTAACCTGGATGACAGATTTAATACTGTCATCGGTAAGGGTATGTTGTGATTGATCATTTTCCTGTTGAATCTTGAGAAGAATATCAACTAGATCTTCATCCTTGCTTGCTTCACCTTGACTTGTTTTGTGATCATTGATGATTTCTTGTAGTATGTCATCAAGCTCTCTCTGAAGTTTTTCCATTTTGGTTTTTCCCCGACTCACCCTTTCAAGTATTTTAATAGAAGGATAAAAGTCTGCAATGCAAAATCCTCCCATCAGGCCTATTGCTTCATCCATTTTCAATTTGAAGACTTCCTCGTGTCTGCACTTTTTACCATAAGCTGCTCGTGACGTTATTGCACTTGTCATTGAGTATACCTTCTTATTGAGATTAACAACAGATGCTTCACTTTCAGATATCGATTTAATTAATATTGAACACTCATCTTCTCTTATGGACCTAAATGATTGGACACGTTTTTCACTTAATAGCTCTATAACACATATTTTTCGCAGTTGCCTCCAGTGTTCTCCATACGGAGAAAACACAATATCTGTACCATTATAAGTAAGTATTGCGGGCAAAAGAAGGGTTGGTCTATGACAGAAGTTGAGGTCATGTGTTTTCATAATTTCTTTCGCCATTTCGGGTGAACTAACTATTATATATGGTACCTCACCAAGTTTTAGGTGCATCAAGGGTCCATATTTCTCTGCCAATATTTTGAATGAGTGTTGAGGCAGTGAGCTGCTGATAATCTGATGTATGTTTCCTATGAGAGGCAGTGTCCATGGTCCTGGTGGTAAATTAACAACGGATTTTTTATAACTCCATTTTTTAAGTAGCTTGAATAGCACCCAGAGGAACAAAAGAAAGGAGGTTATGAAGACGATTTTAGTAAAAAGACTAGGAAATTTAATGATGGTAGCTTGATCCATTGAGGAGGCTACAAATGGTTGATTTTAGTGTGTGTTACTTTAGGCATAGTTCATATATATAGGTTTTTTTAGTGTATGTTACTTTAGTGTATGTTCATATATATTAAACATATGGTTTATGAGAAGTGTCATTTAGTAAATTATCTATAGGTTTTGAGGCTAGAAGCGATTTCTAAAATAAAATAATTTTATGTCAAATATTATATATTTAAATTACAAATTTTTATAGATGCAAAATTATTTATCTATAGTTTTTTATTCTGGAAAATATGAGTTGGAATAAATATAATATTAACTTTGGTATGTAGAAGCAAGTTATAAAATAAAATAATTGGTTTTGATTTATAAAAAAATTAAAACATAGTGCGCCTTGTCATTATATCTCAATTTTTTATTGGGCGAGGTGAAAATTTTGTCATGAAATATATTATTATTTTGTTACATACCTTTTGCGTGGATTCTTTTCAAGTTCAATGGTTTGCTTGCATCCAACTTCTAATAAGATATTTGTTCGAATCCTTGGAAAATGTTATTTCTGCACTTGCAATTCATCAAAGAGAATTTTTCTAAGTTTTTAAAAGTTCCAAGATTTCATTATCTTGAGCAAATATTTTTAAGCAAAATACTTTTACAAGAGAACAGTATATATAGCGGTGGATGTAGATAATTTATTGTGGACTGATGTCTTCGCAATATCTTGAGTGTTGTTCCTTTATGAATGTAGGATATAGATTCGTTGTTGTAGTTGTGTAACAAAATTTCTCTTTTATGTTATAAAAAGAAGGAATATATATTTTCTTTTTTAATTAAAAAAAAAATAAAATAAGTAAACCGCTCGATTTTAGTAATAAAAAAGAGGTAATATGTTCGAAGTAAAAAATGGTAAATGGTAAAAATTTGAAAGTAACTTGTCATATTTCTATTTCTATTATTTACAGGTCACATTTTTTGTGCGCAATTTACATCATGTTTAGGAATAAATTTTTTAATATTGTAAACCAAGGAAATTAATGTTGTTTTTTTATTGACAACATACAAAGGTTATTCCAAAAATACAATAATTACATCAACATTATTATGTGAGATAGATTGCAAGAGCAAAAAGTTGTTTTGTTCAAAATAGAAAAAAAATAAAATATTAAATAATTTTTAGTTCTTACAATCCATCCCAAAAAATGATGCATACAAGTTTGAGGCGGCTATATATAAATTAAAATAACCTATTTAACGAACGTTTTTATAGTAAAATTTGACTTTTTTTATCTCTATGTTTTTACGGAAATTGAATGGATAGACCATTTAGTTTAAAAAAAAATAAATAAGAAGAAAGACTCAACTTCTAAAAAATAAAAACGTAAACTGCAGAAGTTAAAGTTTGAAGCATGTCTTGAATTGTTTTTCATTCGTTTTTATTAAAAGCCGAAAGAATATGTGTTTTTTATTTTAACACAAATAAAATACAATGCGTCTTGTCATTATACTTTAGATTTTTTTTAGAAAAGGTAAAAAAATTGTTATAAAATATATTGTTTACAATAGTGTGAGTAATTATTTACCTTATTATCTTGTAGAGAATGAGTCTATTCTTAAATTTTTCCTCCTGTATCGATACTGGAGATACTGAATAGGGACACACCATTCCTAGCATTTTCCTAATCATATTTTTTGAAAATATACAAGTACAAATGGTAGAGATGTCAAGTTGTCTTTGTTAGCGGGGATCTCTGTGGAGATTTTCCGTTTTGAGCCTCAAAGACGGGAAATTTTCCTCCCAGCGTGAATAAGGAAGAAAGTCTCCCCAAAGGCGTTTTGGGAACGGGGTAGCGTAAATATTTCCGTCCCATGGAATCTCCGTCCCGCCTAAAATAGCATAATGTTCTTAATTTATATATAATTTTAAATTATTATGTAAGTTTATTTGTCATTTCATATAATTAATCTTATACACAAATTTAAAATATATATGTATTGTTAATAAAAGAGTGAGATATAAAGGATTATTTCAATTTTTTCTTAGTTTGAAATTTTGGTGGTCCTGACACTCAATATTATAGATTAAATATTGTTAAAACAATATATTTATCATAAAAGAATAATTTCTAAATTTTTTGTGGTTAACTTTTGAAGCTTTTATTATTAATTTGGTTTAAAATAAATAATAAAAAATCATGTATATTGATGATCGCGTGAACCTTAGAAATCCGTAGAGATCCGCGAGAATTCACGGGGACGGGGGACAAAATTCCTCCGTAGCAAAGACCCGAAGTAGAACTGGGGAATAAATTCGATGGTGGAAATTATATTGGGAATGCATCCCCGCCTCCGCTCCGGCCAATTGACATCTCTAACAAAATGGGATGTTACATACTCCTATTAACGGAAAAATCACACATTAATCGTATAATCATTTGACAAAGGTTAAATTATATGAAAATCTAGTTTGTTTTGTATGACTTTATACCAAATTTGTATAGACACCACAATCAAACAAGTTGCCTGTGCATTTTTTATATCCTTTATTATTTTGTTGTACTTTACATTTATGTTTTCTTTTTTTAAATTCAAAAAATAATCTCGTCACTTAACACACATAATAATTTAAAAACTCATAGCTGATATGGCAACGCATATCATAAAATTTTAAATGTATCAGAAATTTGATATAAGGGAAAAAAACAAAATTTGTCGTTTGCTCAATGTATAGCATATGTCACTGCCATATATATAGTGTAGAAGATCACATCATTACATAAAAAGATATTTATTATACAAGTTTCTTGCATTTTAAATAACCATGTGATTGTTACTTATAGATTCAAACTTGGGGTGGGCAAAACAATTTTAATGGTGTGCGTACAAATGTTTATTACAAGCATCTTTCAGAATCATCTGCAAGCATCTTTCAAGCGATAAGCAGCTTGAATTTTAAATGATTGTATGATTATATATGGGAGTAACTTGAATTCTATATAATTATATGATTGTGACAGTACATGAAAGATGTTTGTAGTTATTTTTCGAGTAAATCTTGGCGCGTGCAAAACAACTATTCATTCGGTCCTATTTTTAAGAAAAATTAGTATTTCATATTTATTAAATAATTAATGTATTTATTCTATGTATTATTTAAATATATTAGTTATTCAATATATTTAAAAAATAAATTATTTTTTATAAATAATATTGGAGATTATTATATAAGGGTGTGCATACTAGTTTTTATTACAAGCATCTTTCAAAATCATGTGCTAGTGCTTGTTTTAGTAAGCATCTTTCAAGCAATAAACATATTGAATTTTAAAAGATTGCATGATTATGGAGTAACTTGAATTATAAATAATCAGGTAATAGTGACTACAAAAAAATCACGTCTGTAGCGACGTGGAATCCATGACACAACATGGAAAATCACGTCAGAACGTAAAATTAGCGACATGGTCATATACGTCGCCTGGGAATGCGTGGGAACTTTATTGTGTTGTGTTTATCACGTCACAACTTTTTGACATGGCATTCACGTCGCTAATCTTGCACCATTACCAAGCCTCCATCTGCAACAGGGACAGACAAGGTCTGCAAAAAGCAGTATGGCACAGTACACGAAGAAAAGTTGTGGCGTGTTCTCCATGTCACTGATTTGTGACATGTAAAACACGTCGCTAATTTTGAAATTAATTTTGAAAGTTGCGACGTGTTTTACATGTCACAAATCAGTGACATGGAAAACACGCCACAAACATTAAAATGTTTTAAAAAAAAAATCTGATTTTTATTATTATAAAAAAAGTTTTATTATTAATATTATTTGTTGGAAATTAATAAATATTAACAAAAATATTTATTTAGTTAAATTAATAATAATAATAAACTAAATACTAAAATATATTAAACTACTAAAATATATTAAAGTTATAATATAATATCCAAAATACTAACATATAATAAGTAAAATTTTGTTATCTCATACAATTTTAAATTAAAATAAAAATAAAATTCATCCTAAAAAATCATCATCTGGATCGGGATAATTATCAAGGTTGAAATCATCATCATTCTCTTGCTCAATGTCAGCCGCTCCCAATTTTTACCTTTTTAACATATACACATATATAATAAATTTTATTTTTACCATTTTAAAATATATTCTATTTCCCAATATATATTAATATAATATTACATTCTTTTTACCAATAATATTTTTTTTTACAATTTTTTAACATAATAATAACATACTATATACATATTAAAATTTCTTTTTACCATTTTAAAATATATTATATTTTCCAATACATATTAAACCTCTATTTTTCATTAAATAATATATATTAAACTTTAAAAAAAAATTGTATACTATAAATGTTGTCTATATAATTTACATATATAGATTATGTTTAATTAGATATCATAACTTACATTTATAAATCATGTTTAATAATATATAAAAATTTCATATATAAATTATGTTTAATAATATTATATCTATTTACAAAAAAATATAACATATCTAAATATTATAAATTTTAAAATATATAATTTCGATTTACTAAATTATATTCTTTTTTACTAAATTATATTTCGATTAAAAATATATATATTACCATAAACTAAACAAATTATCTCTATTAACCAAAATCTATTTTAATAAAAAACATAATATGTTTTATTAAAAAAACATAAATATTTCTATTTACCATAAATTACTACATAACCTACAATTTATATCACAAAATTTTTATAAAAACACATACAATTTATCTATTATCACAAATATTACATACTACATTAATATATCACAAAAATTCCAGAAAAAACATACAATTAATCACAAATATTACATACTACATAACCTAACAATATTCAATAATCTAATTAATATATCCAAATATTACAGAAAAAATATAATATTTACCTATTAACACAAATATAACACAAAAATATACTTCAAAATATTAGATTTAAAATTATAAAAATACCTCAATCTTCTAATCTCATCCAATCTTCAAGTTCAATTCTTATAATTTATATCTCCTCCAATCTTCAAAATCTTGAATAAAAAAATTAAAATAAGTTAGAATTTTAATCAATACAAATTATAAATAAACAAAATATAAAATATAAATAAACTAAATAAGTTACCTTCAACAATGGTTTGAGAATGGAATTAATGAGAAGAGGAAGAGAATGAGAGAAGAGCCATGGAGAAAATACAGAGAAGAGAGGAAGAATATGAGAAATGAGGAAGAGAGGAAGAATGAGAAGAGAGGAGGAGAAGGGGAAACGTGCAGAATTTATTAAAGACTAGCGACGTGAACCACCTGACGGAACTCACTGACGTTCATGCCACGTCGCAAGCTGCCAACGGTCCAGTTGGCAGCGTCATTAGTTTCACGTCGCTATTTAGTGACTGGCATGCCACGTCGCAAAGTTCAACGGTAACAAAATTTTGAAATTTGAATCTGTCTTCACCTGCCAAAGCCTGCGCAGGTCAATTCAGTGTCAGCATTAAATTGTTCCGACGTGAAAACCACGTCACAACTGAAAATTTCAAAATTTTTATTTCCCCCCATTAGACTTTACAGATTTCAAAGTTTACAAATTTTGTTTTATCCTTTGCGACGTGGAATTCATTTCACAAGTTTTTTTAAAAAATAATTTTTTCTGATCCCCCATGTGAATACGTAATTGTTAATATTATTGATTAAAATAATATACCGACGTGTTATTCACGTCAGAACAGTCCTTTTCTTCCCACGTGAATAACACGTCACAAATATATGACGCTAGGGAACCAACTTTAAAGAGGTACCTGAAATCCATTTAAATGAAAACATATGCTTTGTTAGGAAGGTCAGAGAAAAAAATAAATAACTATGTTTAATAAAAAATATCAAAAAAACCAACTTTTCAAGATATTTATCAAAGTGTCGAGGTTTGGCAGATCCTCCAGGGGTATGCGCCAAACTATTTGGCGCATTGGTGGAGACCTAGCCATATGAAATGGCGCAAACATTATGTGGATTAGGGAAATCCAATTGGAATGGCGCATGTGTTGTGTTGCTTGCACATAGGCGTCATTTGAAATGGCTCCTATGTGTAGGGGTTATTTTAAAAAAAAAATACCCCACTTTGTTTCATTTCGCGCAAAGTTTTCGATTCCGGTCTTTGATTTTCGAAAAATTGTCTGATACGTCAATTTCGTAAAATTTTTATTAACCTTAATTAATGTTTGTGTGACTGATTCCACCGTTTAATAAAGTAGAGTTCATTGATAAAAAATATGTTACAAAGTCGATACACGAAGTCGATACATTATCGTAAAAAAAAGTTTCAAAATTGATTAAACATGTGATGAGGTTGTTCCACGGCTAGGACATTTCTTTTTACTGTGCCCTAGTTGACGACAAATGCTGCATTTTCTTGCAGGTGATGAGTACAATTCGGGCGACCCTTTTTATTTTATCGCATCATGTCATTATGCTATACTACCTCCCCATCATACTCAGGCCAGTAATCCTCCTTTGCCACCACTGGAAATGCCACACTGTATACTTGGAGCAATGTCTTTGTCTTATAAATTGGAGATAGTAGCGATAATGCGTCCTGGTGCACAAATGCACATGTTGCTATAACATGCGAGCAAGGCATACGAAATGCCTGAAACTTACCACAATCGCACCAATGCTCATCTAGTATAACCCGATACTGATGTCTCGACAATCCTTCATTGTGGTCAATTGTTTCTCGAACACTGAAGGTGCGGTTGAATCGATCGAAAGAAGTTACTTGATGACTGTTGGCCTTGGCAGATTGTTCTTTCATAAATTTCATGCAACTCTCGCTGAACAGTTGACCCGATTCTCTAACAGCACTCCACATTTGACCTCTTGTTGAGAATAGTGAAGCCATCCTAAAATAGGTTGCCTCCACTAGTGCAGTGATTGGAAGGTTTCGGATGCCTTTAAAAACACCATTCATGGATTCTACTTGATTTGTTGTCATGTGGCCCCATCGCACGCCGTTATCGTAAGCCATGGTCCATTTCTCCTTGGATAGGTTGTCAATCAAACTTCTCGTATTCGGATTTGACAAAACAGTTTCACTCCGATAATGTTGGAATGTAGGCCGAGTTAATGCATATCCCGCATTGACCAGTATTTTCCGAAGGTGTCTATCAAGAGAGAGAAATTAATAGCCTCATTAATGTATTAATATTCTCTCTCTTGATGAATTCAATGGTTGATATTTCTTTCTCTCATCTCTCATTTAAAAATGACCTCATCACTTGATATGCTCCCATATATATATATATATATATATATATATATATATATATATATATATATATATATATATATATATATATATATATAGCATATCAAGTGAGAGCATTTTATAATGAGAGATGAGAGGAAGAAATATCAATCATTGGATTCATCAAGAGAGAATTTTTTTTTTAATAGGCAAGAAATCTATTAAAAACGGAGCAATTAGGGATACTCAACCCAAAATACAAACTCAGAAAAAATTCTACCTCCCGAAAAAAAGTAGGGGAAAAGAGTTCCAAGTGTAAAAATTACAACCCTCTTTTAAAGAACAATAAGAAGAGATCCAAATCCACGTTCTATACACAATGGCAGACATAACATTATCGAAAGAGGGAGAGATGTGATTAAAAATGCAATCATTTCTCGCTAACCACACACTCCAAATCGTTTCCAGCCAAACAACACCTAAAATATTCCTTTTTGCCTCATTTTTAATCTTCTCGGCATGGTGGAAGTAGGTCTTATAATCCTCCAGAGACATTATCATATCTTCTCCTAACCACTTGCAAACAGAATACCATATGTTTTCCATGAAAGAGCAAGATCCAAAAAGATGGGAAATGGTTTCATCATGTAAATGGCAGAAAACACAATAAACATCATCTGATTCCAACACAACATTTCGTTTGATGAGTTGATCTTTGGTTGCTAGCCTATTTAAAGAAAACCTCCATCCGAAGAAAGAGAGCTTAGCCGGGGCTTTGGTTTTCCACTGAAAATTCAAAGCTTTTAAAATGACTTCATCCACCCTATCCTCCACATTTAACTCTGCTGAAAAAAAGACCGTAACAATATTTAACGGTGAATGTACCTTCTGTTGAGGCGGTAAAGCGGCAAGCAACAAAAATTAGGAAATATTACTCCGGGAATTTATCGTGTCCACAGGGATTAGTGCATTGAACTGCCATTCAACAGTTTCCATAGTTATGAGTTTGGATTGAATTTGTTAAAGATAAAAAATGGAAAAGTAAATATTAACACAAAAAGAATACATTCTTCAAATAGAAGAAACTATCAAGTATTGCATATAATATACTCTTCACAAACTTAAACTTATTGACCGAATATACTCAACTTGTAACCTATCAATATTACCACATGTCAACAACACAACCCACAACATTATCTAAGTGTCGATCTCTCAGACACCTAAACAACACATGAGAAATCCGAGCTTCCCGTAAATGTCGATCTCTCAGACAAACACGACCGCTCAGACGCATTAAGCACTGACACTAAGTGATTATCAACCTAATCCATCTCTGCAATTAAGTTAATAGAAAATCATCCTAGATAAGCATTAGAGCCCTACATCTCTATAGCAACTCAAACACATAGCAACAAAGCAACAATCTAAGACAATAATCCATAAAAATATGAAAGCAAGCTTTATATAACATAATAGTCAACAAATATACATGAGTTCATAGTAGATCTACACAAAACCCACAAATAAAACCACAAAGAGAAGAAAAGAAGAAAAACCCAAAAATCTCCCGGTTTGTCGGCTCCGATTGATGAAGGATTCAACCCCGGATCATCCATTTGACAGCTCCAATGTGTTTTCTAGCATCTTTCCACTCAAAAAATGCTATTGGATGGATTGGAGCTCTAAAATATCCAACCATCCATGAAAAAATGATTTCCAACAGCTTTATTGCGTTTTCTGCCGACACTGCTTCGCCCGGCGACTAAAATGGTTCGCCCGGCGACTCCAGGCAGTAGCAAATCACATTTTTGGGCCAGTCGGGCTCGCCCGGCGAGCCTAATCCTTCGCCCGGCGAGTGACACCAGTAGCAGAAAAATTCTGCACTGTTTCGGCCATAACTTGAGAACCGTAACTCCGATTTGCGCCCGGTTCGAAGCGTTGGAAAACTTATTCCATGCTCTATCCAATAATGAATGAATATCAACTAAATTGATGATTTATTTTTATTTGATTTTGAGATTTATTCGACGATTCGTTGCTTCCGTTGCTCAAAATCGCGCGTTTGAAGCCATGTCTTCGACACTTTATTGCTCATGCTCCAAATACGCCTCAATACCTACAAAATGAATAGAAAACTATCAAATGATACATAAATGAATCAAAAACACAAGTATACACAAACTAAACGTATTTACATAAAAGTTGGGTTTATTCAACTGAAATTAACAACAAAAAGTCGATAAGTGCACTAAAAAGTATATGCAAAAATAGCTACAATTTGCACTTATCAAACTCTCCCCAACTTGAACTTGTTTGTCCCTAAACAAGAATCAACTAACTCAAGGAAACAAAAGCAATATTCAAGCAATTACGCAACAACAAGTTTTGAAACACGGACAAATGTATGACTCAAATGCAAAACGGTACACACAAAGTAAATACTTACCACTAAACTACGACGATAACATAAACATGACACAAATGCTAAATACAAAGAATATGCCAAACATTCTAAAACAACACTAGTTCAAAAATGAATCACACCTAGCACACAATCATCGGTAGATGAAAAACACAAAAATTAGGTATTTTCACTCACCAACAATCTTGCAAACAAAAGACTAAATTATGCCGTCATCCAAAAATCGTATTGAAAATAAAAACGCAAGAATCACAAGGGCTTTTCAAGGTTGTAGCATGGTCTGGTGAACAAACAAGGGATAATTCCTAAGGATAATCGAAACAAAAACTTACTTGCCTAAACCTAAGGGAGTGATCAACTCACAAAAGTTCAAACACAAAATTCCAATCAAACTTCCTCATCAACCCCCATTTCACACCAAAGCACCATACTTATTTGCACAATTATTCAAACTCTTTTTTTTTCAAGACTTTTCTCTTTTTTCTTTCTTTTTCTTTTCACTTTTTTTTTTCACATATTTTTTTTTCTTTTCTTTCAACCTCATAGCAATCAACCAATAAGTACACAATCATTCTCTCCCCAACTTGAATTCAACCATATTATCAAAATGTGAATACTCCCTACTTTCTAAGGCAAGGTAAAAATTCAAACCCAAAATCATGGTTAAGGGTTCAAGAAAACAAAGAATCAACATCCATACAAAAAATGAGAACCAAACACTCATAGACAAGCATTTAGCAAAACCAACATGGACATTGACAAAAAGGCTCAAAGGAGGTACAAATGATCACACACTCACAAGGTGAATTGACTATTTGGCCAAGGTAGTTGTGCTCAAAATGAAACAAAAATGCCTTGATCACTTTCATGCAATTATACAATCAACACACATAAAAGATTAAGCATAATAAAATCTAGTTAAAACAAGAATGTGGTCTCCAGCATATGTGAACAATGGAAAACTACCTCACAAAAAGGTGGGGACTAAAGTGATTCACAAATGAACAAGTATACAAAAGAATGAATGACATAGAAGTTGTAAAAAGCCTAAGTAACATGAATATGCTATAGTATAGAAAGCGATAAACACGTACCTTGAACGTGTACAAAACTTTAACAAAATCATTACCATACACTCGCAAGTCGAAACGATCAAACTTGGAAAACCACCTCAAATTCCTCAAGCTACTCAAAACAAGCTCAAAGACAAACACACAACTATTAATATACACAAACTAAAAGACCATATGAAATTGTCTAAACAAATTTAAAAGTGAAGATTTGAAATTTAAGAACTGGTCCGATCTAAATTTGTTTAGACAATTGCATCACACTACTTAAACTAAACACAAACTAAAAAGAATAAACATGCTTGTTTTACGTCGTAAGCTCGACGCCTGTTATTCAATAAAGTTCCTTCAAGTTACTTCCGTCTGGCTATTCCTAACCACACACAAGCAAACGTGAAAGGAAAACAAACAATAATATAACAAATGTACAAGTATAGAAAACATGTGAAAGTATAGTAAACATATACACAAATATAGACAAGTAAGAATATACAATATGTTCAATATATACAAAACTCCAAACCAAAGAAACTATTGCAATGCAAATTCAATAAAACACCAATCCCCGGCAACGGCGCCATTTTGTTGAGGCGGTAAAGCGGCAAGCAACAAAAATTAGGAAATATTACTCCGGGAATTTATCGTGTCCACAGGGATTAGTGCATTGAACTGCCATTCAACAGTTTCCATAGTTATGAGTTTGGATTGAATTTGTTAAAGATAAAAAATGGAAAAGTAAATATTAACACAAAAAGAATACATTCTTCAAATAGAAGAAACTATCAAGTATTGCATATAATATACTCTTCACAAACTTAAACTTATTGACCGAATATACTCAACTTGTAACCTATCAATATTACCACATGTCAACAACACAACCCACAACATTATCTAAGTGTCGATTTCTCAGACACCTAAACAACACATGAGAAATCCGAGCTTCCCGTAAATGTCGATCTCTCAGACAAACACGACCGCTCAGACACATTAAGCACTGACACTAAGTGATTATCAACCTAATCCATCTCTGCAATTAAGTTAATAGAAAATCATCCTAGATAAGCATTAGAGCCCTACATCTCTATAGCAACTCAAACACATAGCAACAAAGCAACAATCTAAGACAATAATCCATAAAAATATGAAAGCAAGCTTTATATAACATAATAGTCAACAAATATACATGAGTTCATAGTAGATCTACACAAAACCCACAAATAAAACCACAAAGAGAAGAAAAGAAGAAAAACCCAAAAATCTCCCGGTTTGTCGGCTCCGATTGATGAAGGATTCAACCCCGGATCATCCATTTGACAGCTCCAATGTGTTTTCTAGCATCTTTCCACTCAAAAAATGCTATTGGATGGATTGGAGCTCTAAAATATCCAACCATCCATGAAAAAATGATTTCCAACAGCTTTATTGCGTTTTCTGCCGACACTGCTTCGCCCGGCGACTAAAATGGTTCGCCCGGCGACTCCAGGCAGTAGCAAATCACATTTTTGGGCCAGTCGGGCTCGCCCGGCGAGCCTAATCCTTCGCCCGGCGAGTGACACCAGTAGCAGAAAAATTCTGCACTGTTTCGGCCATAACTTGAGAACCGTAACTCCGATTTGCGCCCGGTTCGAAGCGTTGGAAAGCTTATTCCATGCTCTATCCAATAATGAATGAATATCAACTAAATTGATGATTTATTTTTATTTGATTTTTAGATTTATTCGACGATTCGTTGCTTCCGTTGCTCAAAATCGCGCGTTTGAAGCCATGTCTTCGACACTTTATTGCTCATGCTCCAAATACGCCTCAATACCTACAAAATGAATAGAAAACTATCAAATGATACATAAATGAATCAAAAACACAAGTATACACAAACTAAACGTATTTACATAAAAGTTGGGTTTATTCAACTGAAATTAACAACAAAAAGTCGATAAGTGCACTAAAAAGTATATGCAAAAATAGCTACAATTTGCACTTATCACCTTCTTCTGTCATCTTCCAATTGTGGCTATCTTCTAAATCCCTGCAGATCACATACTCGGACAGCAGCTCCACGATATCTCCACACTACGCCTGGACAAAAGGATCGTTTGCATATTCCACCATGGTTTCGAGGTTCCAATATCAAGAGAGAATATTAAGAATTCAATGTGACTATTAATTTCTTTCTCTTGATGAATCCAATGGTTAATATTTCTTCATCTCATCTCTCATTATAAATTACTCTCACTTGATATGCTATATATATATATATATATATATATATATATATATATATATATATATATATATATATATATATACACACACACACACGCAATACATTTGACTTAGTAAACATGATTGACCAAAAGTGTCATTTAATAAAGGCAAAATATTTTGGTCTGTTAATTATACTATTAGGTTTAGATTGGTCTTTTAATTTTTTTTATCACTTTGGTTCTTCAATTTTTAAAATTTTTTATTGTAGTCTTTTAATTTAATTAGAGATGGATTTAATGACCGATTTTAATTTTTTGTCATGACTAATAAACAAAAATAACTAAAACGAAACATATATTAAAAGTTAAAAGTTAAGGGAATAAATATAATAATAACTTTGGTATGGCCAATCCAACATATTTTGACGGTAGAAACGAATTCTAAAATAAAATAATTTTATGTAAAAAATTATATATTTAAATTACACGTTTCTATAGATGCAAAATAATTTGTCTATAGTTTGTTTTTTTTTTTGAAAAATAAGAGTTTGAATAAATATAATATTAACTTTATGGATATACAACATATATTGAGGCTACAAGCAAGTTCTAATATAAAACAATGAGAAATATTATGCTTACATAATGACACTACACCGTATGAATATACGGTTTTGTTTTTTTCATTATGTTTAATAATTATTTTTTTCTTTTCTCTTGATACAAACAAACACATGCACGATGTATTTTGGATTTGGTGTAAGATAAGGTGTCACTTTTAAGTGTCAAAATAGCAACTCTCACAAACAATTTTATATTAATTATTAAACGAGCTTTGCTATTTTTGAGTAAAGATCCACTCCATTTTTTAAAAAGAAATGGAAGGTCCATTACTATAATTTTGTGTACATAAAATTAAATAAATAATAAATATGTGTCACATGTTTTAGAAATATGTGTATTATACACACAAAACTATACTAATAAAAAAGAAATAGAGTTTAAGAAATGAAGGGGATCCTTACTCGTTATTTTGACAGTGTATACACCAAATGCTATAAAATTGTAAGGCAAAATATCCATGCACAAAAACCAAAGCAGAATAAACTATTAAAAAACAAAAGTTTTATCTTGTATGCATACTATTATAGGGTAAGTATTAAAAATGGGTGTCATTATATCATTTCTCTTATTAAATTTTTACTTAAACAAAATTTTTAGATGCAAGATTATTTATCTATAGGTTCTTTTTTTGGAAAATAGATTTTTTTTTTTTATAAATATAAATATAACTTTAGTAAATGTTGATCCAACACATATATAGGCAAGAAGCGAATTCTAAAATAAAATAATTTTATGTTAACAATTAAGTTTTTATATTACAAATTTTTTAGATGCAAAATTATTTAGTTCCTCTGTATTAAATTAAAAGCCATCTGAACAAATTTTTTTTTAATAATAATAAGTTGTTTCTTTTTTTTTTGTCTATTAAAATATAATTGTTAGAATTCTTTGGTTAATGCTGAATAGGTTATGTGTTGTGAATTCGAACACCCGTGCTTCTATTAGAGTTCCTTGATATATATATATATATATATATATATATATATATATATATATATATATATATATATATATATATATATATATATATATATATATATATATATATAGGGGACGACTCAAGTGAGAACACTTGGTTATTATGAGAAATGAGAACAGTGAATCACGACCATTAAATTTTGATTTTGTTGATTTTAATGGACATGATTGGTTTTTCTTTCTATGATCCTTAATATTTAATTTAATTAAAACATAGAAAGAGAAACCAATCAAGTCCATTAAAATCAACAAAATTAAAATTTAATGGTCGTGATTCATTGTTCTCATTTCTCATAATAACCAAGTGTTCTCACTTGAGTCGTCCCCTATATATATATATATATATATATATATATATATATATATATATATATATATATATATATATATATATATATATATATATATATATATATATATATATATATATATGTGTGTGTGTGTGTGTGTGTGTGTGAGATATTCTTTCACACATATCAACTTTTTAATGTGATTTATTTATTTATGGGTGTTTATGGTGCGGATCGACCTCCTATCCTACCAATGGAAACCAAACCAGCCAATTACTTATTTAAATCGGTTCAATTACAAGTGTTCTCGATCTAAACCATGACAACCTCATTACAATAAATGATGCTTTTAATAACGAAATTTTCTCATCATCTATTAAAAAAATCGAGATTTTATTCCAAGGCGCGCCGTATATATATATATATATATATATATATATATATATATATATATATATATATATATATATATATATATATATATATATATATATATATATATATATATATATATATATATATATATATAAACAATTTGTTGCCTCAGTTGTTTTAAAAACTAATGTGATATACCATTCAGGACATGCTTCGAATCGTAGCTAATGCACTTTATGTTTTTTTATTTGTTAACAAATGTAAAAAAAAAAATTTAACCCTTCGGTTTCTTTGGTAACCCGAGGGATATAATAATCAGATTTTACTTAAAAGCAATCGTTGAACAGATTTCACCCTAATGATATCTTATTTGTAGCCGCCCACCATCGATTGCATCATTTTTTAGGATGAATTGCAAAACTAGAAAAAAAAATATATTATTTTACCTTGAAGAATTTTTTTTCAGCTTTCGCAATCCATCGTCAAACAATGGTGTTGATGTTGCCATTGTTGAAGGATTTGAACAACTATGACTTATTCCTAAAAGTCTTTACTGATGGATTACAACACTCCTACAAAACATGCAAACAACAATGCCCAAGTCACCACAGTTCTTCTAAACATCGTTCTGACATCTAAAATCTTAGGCGCTAACATTTTTTATTTTTAAATAAAACATTCTTAGGATATAATAACGGCTGTTAGACTCACCATGGTGATAAAATCAAGCTTTCATGGGTTCGAACCTCAACTTCTTAAAATATTTTATTCCTTTAACATTAAGGCGCCCATTTTCTTCTTTATTTAGTTTTACAAAAAGTAAAATGGGTATCACTAAGGTTTTTTTTATACAACCATTGTGCCAAAATGTCAATGTTTTGAGTATGTAAATAGTGGCACTTATCGATACTTTTGTTAATACCGTTTGAGTAATTCCCCGTTTTGTGTATAAATACGTATACTTTGTGAATAGTTGTATTTTCATATACTTTTATACCATTTGATAGTTTCTCCTTTGTTTTTATAGGTATTCATGCTTATTGGAGCCTTGAGGAATAATGTGTCAAAGGCACGGCTTCAATTTCGCAGTTTTGGTGCAAGCCCGCTTAGCCACCGTCAAGCGGACTTCCATAGGCTCAAAATAAGGATGACAAAAATCATCATTTTGGTTTCCATTAATTCATTATTGGATAGAGCATTGAATAAGCTTTCCAACGCTTCGAACTGGGCGCAATTCGGAGTTACGGTTCTCAAGTTACGGCGAAAACAAAAATTCACTTTCGCTGCCAGCCGCTAAGCAGGATCCCTCCGCTAAGCGGACCTGCTAAGACAGCAGCTCGTTAAAAGGGGCCAAAAACACAATTTTTAGGTTATGTTTTGGGGTAATTGTTCCCAAATCATCAAACCTTCATTCTTAGGATAGATTAGCTTAGAAAACAACTTCGGAGGTTGCATACGGATGATCGGGGGTGGATTGAGCGTCGAACGGAGCTGACAAACCGAGAGATTTTCGGTTCATTTCTCTTCTTCTTTGTGTATTTCTCTTTGGTTGGGTTTTGTTTGTATATTTACTTGAATCTTATGTATATTTACCGATTATAATGTTATGTTTAACTTTCTTTACAAATTTGTGTTGATGTTGTTATGGACTTTTGCTCTATGTTGGGGATTTGGGTTGCTTTAGAGATAAACTTCTTGAATCCTTATCTAGGATGATAATCTGTTGGTTCTGAACTCTAGAGATAGATTTAGAGCTAGCATTCACTGTTTGTATCTGTTCTTAATGCTTTCGTGTCTGAGCGGCGCGCGAGAGATCGCCGACGCGAGAATATGGATGTTCTCGCGACTTCGCGTTAGAGATAACCTTAGTTGTGAGATGATCTCGTTTCTGCTCTAGAGATGGACGCTTATGTGAGAGATACGTGATGAGATAGATGAGTACCGTAGGTTGAGTATAACAGGTTGGTAAGTGTATGTTTGTGAAGAGTGAATATATTTACATTCCTGATAAGTTCCTTCTCTTCTAAGAATATGTTTATTTTTACCTGTTTTTATATTTTTATCTTTTGTTCATTCAAACCCAAGCTCGAAACTATATAAACTATTGAATGGCATCTCTCCATCTCTGAGGATGATAATTCTCGGATCAATATTTCCAAATCTTTTGTTGCTTGCCGCTATGCTTGCATCAACAGTAATGAAAAGCGTTGTGAAAAGTTTACCTATATATAAGCGAATAAACTCTCGCTTCTTGACAGTATTGTCGTAACCTTCACAACAAAATCCTAACATCCATTTTTTCTCTTCTTCTTCGTCATTAGCTTTCCTATACTACAGAATAGTCGTCAATCTTGTTCTTCGTCATTAGCTTTCCTATTCTATATGAGTGTTTTTCAGATAAGTGAGAACAATTTATCCTATATCGTCATACATGAAGGTATTCTTCTATTCTCTTGTTTTCGTGTATGTTGTTGTTATGTTTCACATGATTTTCATAATATTATTTCTCTTCTTCATCGTCATAAATGTTTGTTGTCATGATTTTCATAACATTATTCTAAATTTTTTTGTCATGATTTTTTTTCAGATTCGTCTTCACCACCTTAACAAAGCGCATGCGTGGCTATAGTTTGCGTAGCTATGGAAAAAAATTTAAGAAGTATGAAGTTGCAGAGGAAACTTCATCCACCTTTGTATTTCTTTTTCATAGTTTCACAAACTATATGAACTTCATAATTGTTCCATTTTTACGATAATTTTTTATAAAAGGTGCGTACTAAAATGTACGTTGTTGCATGTGTTTGTTGTGTTATTGTATGATGTTGTTGTTGACAAATATTCTCAAAACAAGAATAAGACATTAGTAACTCACAAGAATGAGGCTTCTCGTGACTTACCAATGTTTTGTTCTTTAAATTCTTATACAGATTGACAGTAGATGAAGTGTAGTTTATTATATGCTATATAAATTGTTTGTTTCGTTAATATTTTACTGAAAATATATTCAGTTAAATTGACATAGAAATTTATAATTTTAAAATTAAATTGTATTTGAAAACCAACTTATATAAATCAATGTTTTCCGAATGACTTGCATCTCATCATTTATTTCTCGTTCTTTAGCATTTAGAATTTGATGCAATGACCTTATTCCTTCAATACATCGATATATTCTCTTATAGTTTAATTTGAATAAAATCTAATTATTGGTTGGGTCTACCTCATTGTCGTCGCTTATCATCGCGATTGTTATGATGATAAGTTATCATAACAATTATGATGATAAGCGACGACAATGAGTTAGACCCATCTAATAAATGGATGTTGTTCAAATTAAATTAGAATCGAAGGAATCGATGCAATAAAAGAATCATGCTATTGAACCACAATTTATGTTTTAAAGAGTATGAAATGAATGATGAGAGGCATGCAATTCGAAAAACAAAGGTAAGAAATAAAAACTTAAACTGCATAAACTGAGATTTGAAGCATGTCCTGAATTGTTTTTCCCTTCGATTTTATGAACAGTAGAGAAAATATGTTGTTTTTATTTTTAAAACAAATAAAACATGATGCGCCTTATCATTATATTTCTGATTTTTGTTGGATGAAATGAAAACTTTGTTAGAAAATATATTATTTGTAGTAGAGTAGTTATTCACTCTATTATCTTGAAGAAAATGAGTCTCTTTGTTAATTTTCTCTTCTATACCGTTATTGAGTAGGGACACACCATTCTTGTGTTTTCATAAGTGGGGAGTGATTCAATCAAAAGAAAGAACGCCACAAATAATGGATACTCATTGTGATAAATTGGTGTGCATTGCGATAAATGGATGGGTAATAGCCCTACTTTTTTTTTTAATAAGCAACTTCTTATATAAAGATGGGAGTACTAGGGGTACTCCAACCCATACAAGAGGAGACCATCCAACCAACAAATCAGAATATTAACTCAGGGACAAAAAAGTGGGTTTTTGAACCAATCATAAAAGCTACATTTAATTCTTTCCTTACTTTCTATAGCCCTACTTTAGATGATACTTTTTGTTATCCACCCGCTTTTGGTTGTTAATCTTATTTTCCTATGCATATTCTTTGAAAATATACAAGTACAAATGGGATGTTACATACTCCTATTAACGGGAAGAATCACACACTACAACACGCTGGGGCTTTAAAAGCGCTTTTTATGGGCTTTAAAAGCGCTGTGAAAGCCAGCGCTGGCATAGGTAACAAAAGCGCTTCAGAAAGCGCTCTGGTAGGCCCCCCTATAAGAGCGCTTTTCTGGAAAAAATGCTCTGGTAGGCCCCCCTATAAGAGCGCTTTCCTGGAAAAAGCGCTCTGGTAGCTCCCCCTATAAGAGCGCTTTTCCAAAAGCGCTTTCGTATGTTGCGTTTTTTTTTATGCTTTTTTATTAATCTTTAGCAGCGCTTTTACTAAGAAGCGCCTTTGTAGGTGGACCTTTAAGAGCGCTTTTTAAAAGCGCTGTCGTTGCTAAATGAGGTATTTTAATGTGCAGCCTGTAATTTAATCCTCCTAGTTGACCTGTAATATTTTCGACCTGTAATATGTTTTCAACCTGTAATATTTTCGACCTGTAATATATTTTCGACGATATAATTTCAGCCATCAGTAAGACAATATATATACTAATATAATACCATTATAATATCCAAAATTATATATATACATCATTACAACATCAATAATATTATAGTTCAAATCGACACAAATCCTACATGAAAAATTGCTTAATATAAAAGTGACACAAATCCTCTTTGATTTCTTCCAACTTAAGTCTCGGGTACCCAGCAGCACGGAATTCGTCAAGGTACTACAAAACAAAAACATAATATGAATGATATATTTAGTTAAATGTAATAAATCATATGAAATTATCTTAAGTTATAAATTCATACCGTGAGCGGAATCTCTAATTGATTCGCCTGAAGGATTTCTTTCATAAACCTCAAAACAAAGTATCCGCAATCTGAACTGTTACGTTGTTGCGGACACTACATAGAAAAACAAATAGGATTTTATAGTTGTCTTGTTTTATCAAGTAGCATAAATATTATAAGCAAAATTGTGAAAAATAATGTACCTGCACTTTGATCCAAGTAATGTTGTTTGATTTAGTCCGGGATACCTGTGCGTCCCGTTGACTTCGGAACACTTGTATTGATCTAATTAACAAATATATAAAAGCATATGTTTAGATCAATCCCACAAATAAGTAAATATATAAATATACACGAATATTTAGAACGATCCCACTTACAAATCAACGATTTCCTTCATAGCCGGATAATTGGTCCAGTCACCATTTACCGAATTCAGATAATACACGACTTCTCTTATAGGGTTGATAGCAAGCAACAACCAGTATGCTCTATAAATTAAAACAATAGGTTATATGAAAATTTTGCTATACACAAAAGAAACAGAGATTAGATGAACCAAGAATGAGAAACTAACCCTACTGGTCGGGTATTATACGCCCAAAGATGCAGACTTTCTGAATTGCCGGTGGACATGAATCTATCGACTAAGAGCTGTCTAATTGATTCCGGTTCCGAAGCAATTGCCATTCCGCTGCAATAGGCGGAAGACACGAAACAGAATCTGTTAGACAATACAGTCCCGCGCAACACTCTGTCATACAACAACCTTAAATAAAAACATAATAAACATTAGATTATTTTCATTGAAATGTGTAAATAAATTATATTGTGGGACTAATTAAATAATATATCGGATGAGTGAATATTACCGGATGTATGAGTGCATATTACCGACGCCTAGTAGTTCATGCGTAAAAATCTCTTCCAAGTCATCAATTGCAATATGTGACTTGAATTCAATACCGAAGACACTTTCATCCATATTGATTTCACGTAAAGCACCATCCTTCAAATCAGACATATCAACCGTTGTTGCGAGCGTCGTCCGGTATCGAGGCTCAAAAGCACCGTCTTTTTTTGCCGCTATCTTCGGAGGACCAGTGGGTGGTACGCTACGAACTTACTGCGTCACTTGTTGTGACTCCCGAGCGGATGTCTAAAAATCATATAAGTTAGGTAAAATATAAAATCATGCAGATTTAGATTCAGATTATATATTAACACTTTAAATGTACCTCTTTTAGTGATGCAACAGACTCCTCCTCCTGTAAAATCCCTTTACCCTTAATTGCGGGTTTTATAGGAGCAGTCTAAAATTAAAATGTAAAAAATAATTAATAAACGGTTTAGAATTGACATTCGAAAACTAAATGATTCATAATCGTTTTCAATATACCTCATCACTAATGGTAATGAGCTCCGAGGGCCATGCAACAAATGATCCTATTGCATCTCGCAGCAATGTCGTCTCTGAGACCATGTCAGGTACCGGTAGCATCGCATCATGATCTAATACAACATCCACCGATACTTTCAGGTGTCCATCCGGGAGCGGTCTATGGTGAAGTAAATCTCCCAAAGTGTTGTGCACTTTTCCCTTGCCAACTAGTCGATAATTCGGTGACGATAAGTATAGTTGGCAAGATGAAATGCCCTAAACCAATAGTAAATATAAAGTCATTATCATTAATAAAATAGAACAATTTGTAAGGAAAAAAATTTATAATTACCTCGGGAAATTTCCTTTGATAGTTGAAACTAGCCTTATCACTAGTTTCTTTCACCGATGAAGTGTTGCACTTTTCTCTCATATACATATCTTTATCCCTTTGTAATTCAGAGACTTGTGCTTGCAATTCCTGCAACTTTTGCAACACTTCTTCATTGGTAATATTTGATCTTCACCTAGGACTCTTGTAAAAAGAGGTTGGAGTCACACCATGACCCTTACCCCTCACCCGACCGGGATACTCAGGAGCATCTAGTGCTCTACTAAGTACGCTCCCCTCACCGGTGGATACCGATTGCGACAAGGTCTCTTGTAATTCATTTACATTTCAATAATTATTAGTGGAGATAAAAAATCATTTATATATTAAAAAACATTTGATTTAATTAAAGACACAGTATTATACTTACACATTCAGTATAAACTCTCTGAACATCGGGATCGACAGCTTGATTCTTGCCCACACGAGCTTCCTTCCAAAACACATGTACAGGAAGTGAAGTTTCCTCACTTTTAGTCTCCTCTAACTATGCATTGACACAAATGATAAAATCGTCAAATAAAACATGCACATTTAGACAATTAATTAAAACGTATTTCTATTTACTTACAATTTTATCCTCTAAGCATGCATATCCCAAACGCCCTTTTTTGTATGGATACGCGGGTTTGGATGCTCTCGCACTATTCGTGGCACTCCTTTTCCGAAAATCTTCATCTCTTTGCTTTACAAACTCAGCCCAATCTTTTTCATCAATGAAGATCTCATACTTTTTTGGCCGTCCCGGTGCTTCTTCAAGAAAGTTTCCATCTTTATCCTTAAGATAGGTGTTTGTCAAAAAAGCTTTCCACCCTCTATATCTTTTGCCGGCCAAACTAAGTATGTAGCGTCTACGATCATCTGGTATCTCAAAAGTCCTCTGCAAAAAAACATACGCATAGTGTGTTAGTATAAGTAATTTAAACAATTTATCGTCAAGATAATAACAACAATTAACCATATATGATATATACCTGAAGCTCGTCCCAAATCGCTTTTTTTTTCGCATCCAACTCTTCGCTTTTCAGATTCCATTTAGCTACGGAGACCAGAATATGCATACGAACAAGTGTACCAATATAGCTTGTCAACTTTGCAGAATTAGGACCAATTGCTTGGTTTTCAGAATTCCAATCCAAATGGTATACTAATCCTTGGTCTCTATGTCGAATGATTCCCTTCATAATGGTGATGCCTCGTGCAACTTCTTTTGCTTCAGTATCAGGTGGAGCATTTGTATCCGGAGCATCTCTTTCTTGAGCATCTCTTTCTTGTGAGTTTTCAGGTGGAGCATCTCTATCCGGAGCCATTGAACCTGTATCAAACAAACTAAAGCACATTAGTACACTATTAATAAGCTAACAATCTATACAAGTCAAATGAAAGTCAAACCATGCATGTACAAGTAAATTGGAAACGAAATCGGTACAAATCAAAATAAGCGTCAAAAAAGAAAGTTGTCGGAATTGAACGAAATTTACATGGCTATGGTAAAACGTCCCCACGGACTCAAAAATAAAGTCGGTTTTCTGAAATTCAGACCCTAAGCCCGACTTTTGATTACGGGCAGAAGCAAAACCGATAAAAAAACAGTCCCGAAATGTAAAGATAAGTGCATGAGCAGCTCCAGAATCGTCAAAATAGTATAGTTACATGTAAAGAAGTCAACAAACGGATACATGGTTCAAAAGTTATGTACAAAACGAGAATATGCACCAAAATTGAATAAGTACTATACTATTGAATAAAACAATCGGTACAAATTGAATAAAGCAAATTAGTCGGAATATGTATACTATTACCTTTAACACTAACGTCTCTTTCTTTTCTTGGTAGGATTGTGTTCTACGCGTCTCTTAACAACGCGGACGGTTGGATTGATCCAAATACCCTCATTATGATCATTTCTAGTACAAGATTCATTCTCATTTTGATCGTTTCTTGTACAAGATTCAATGCCAACACCAATATCACCTTGATCTTCAATGTTTTCATCAACTATTTTGTTAGATAAAGGCACTATAGACCATTTCGTACTTGTCAGATCATTGATATAGAACACTTGTTTAGCTTGAGAGGCTAGAATGAAAGGCTCATCTTTGTACCCTACCCTATTGAGATCCACTTGCAAAAATCCTGACTTATCCATTTGTATGCCACTATTATTTTCAACCCACTTGCAACCAAATACAGGAATCTGAAACTTCGCGTAATCAAACACCAAAATACGCTCGATAACCCCAAAATATGACAAATTTGCAAATTTCGGATTTAAGTCATTCGCACTTGATATGTGCATTGCTTCAGCTACCAAGGTAACACCACTATTTTGCATAGTACTTTTATCATCCTGTTCTTTGGTATAAAATGTGTATCCATTAATTGCGTATGCGCTATAAGAAAGCACAATTACACTTGGACCATAGGCTAAACATCTCAACCTTTCTGTTACTGAAGCAGGATCTGAACGATACTTTGAATAAATATGATCCCTAAACCACGGTATGAAACTTCGATTGTGCTCTCGTACTATCCAGTTCTCATTTCTATTTGGATTTAAATCTCGGAGAACAACCTTGTGCATTTCAACATATGGCTCAACCTCAATCTCATTGTGCAGAACATACAAGTGCGCTTGATCCCGTTCGACCATTGATACTGTCACAACTTTATTTCCAATTAGCCTTTTTCCTTCTTTTTTTCGACAATATGAGATTTGGGGAGTCCAATTGATTGAACATTTGACAGATATTCAGTACAAAACTCAACCGCTTCTTCAATAACGTATCGTTCGGCAATACAACCCTCCGGTCGACTTCTGTTTTTCACGTACCCTTTTAATATTTTCATATAACGTTCAGCAGGGTACATCCATCTCATATAAGCTGGTCCGCACAATTGTGTCTCTTTCACAAGATGAATGACTAGATGAACCATTATGTCAAAAAACGAGGGAGGAAAATACATTTCAAGATCACATAAAGTAACAACTATCTCTTTTTGCAATGTTGGTAAGATCGCGGGATCGACCACCTTACTGCAAATTGACCTGAAGAAGAAACACAGCTTAGTTATTGCGCTTCTTACTTTTTCTGGCAGAATAGAACGTATACCTATTGGTAAAAAGTGTTCCATTATAACATGGCAATCATGCGTCTTCAAACTCTTTAACTTGAGGTCTTTCATGGACACAAGTCTTCTAATATCTGAAGAGTAGCCTTCTGGAACTTTAACTTCACTGAGGAACTTACACAATGTTTTCTTCTCCTTTCTAGATAGAGTGTAAACAGCAAGTGACAGATATGTTCGTTTTCCTTTCGTCACGGGTCCCAATTCAGTTCTCATTCCCATGTTTACCATGTCCTTCCTTATGTTGAGGCCATCCTTAGACTTTCCTTGTATATTGAGTAACGTACCTATGACGCTGTCAAATACATTTTTTTCGATATGCATAACATCCAGGAAATGTCTTACGTACAACGACTTCCAATATGGAAGTTCAAAAAAAATTGACTTCTTCTTCCACCCACCCTTGACAAGTGAATGTGCAAAAGTCTTGCCAAACTGAGTGCTCATATCTTTCACCTTTTCAAAAATTTGATCACCTGACAAAAAAGGCGGGGCTGTACGATGTTCGGCCTTTCCATTGAATGCTTTTCTCCACCCACGGTAGTGATGATTAGAATTTAAGAATCTACGATGGCTGAGAAAGACATTCTTCTGACAAAGCTCCAATCGTGTCGTATCGGTTTCATCTTCACAAACAGGACACGCCTTTTGACCTTTATTGCTGTACCCGGATAGATTTCCGTATGCTGGAAAATCATTAATTGTTCCAAACAACATCGCCCTCAAGTTGAAACTTTCCTTCCTATACCCATCGTAAACCTCCACACTGTTCTCCCACAAAAACTTTAAATCTTCGATTAACGGTGCCAAGTATACGTCTATGTCATTCCCTGGTTGTTTAGGCCTAGAAATTAGCATAGATAACATCATGTACTTACGCTTCATACATAGCCACGGAGGTAGGTTATAAATCATAAGAATCACAGGCCATGTGCTATGCGAGATACTTTGAATACCATGCGGGTTCATTCCATCAGTAGACAATGACAACCGAAGGTTTCTTGCTTCTTTTCCAAATTCAGGATAATCAGTATCAACTTTCGACCATTGTGGTGAGTCTGCCGGATGTCGCAACTTTCCATCAATAATTCTTTCATCTGCGTGCCAAGTCAAGTGTCTTGAATCGGTCTCACTACGATACATGCGTCTAAATCTCGGAATTATAGGAAAATACCATAAGACTTTAGCAGGAGACAACTTTTTCTTATATCGAGGGGCACCACATTTAGGACACTCATTCAACGCTGCATACTCGTTTCGAAACAAAACGCAATCGTTTGGACATGCATGTATCTTATCATAGCTCATGCCAATAGAGGACAACATCTTTTTGGCTTCATACGTTCGATTGGGAAGAACATTATCCTTTGGTAGCATATCTTTCATAAGGGCTAATAACTCTGTGAAACTTTTATCCGACCATCCATTGTCCGCCTTTAAGTTGTACAACTTTAACACCGCAGACAATCTTGTGAATTTTGAACAACCATCATACAACGGTTTCTATGCATCGCTTACCAACCTCTCAAACATTTTGGGACAATCCGCAAGATCTTCTTCAAGGGCTTCTGCAATCTCTTCGACTCGATCGCAATCGTATGTGTCTGTGCAATCGTCGTTTGAAGCATACTTCCTATTATAACTCGACTCAGCATTCCCGTTACTTTTCTCACCATGCATTGTCCAACATGTATAACTTCTATCAATTCCAAACCGTAGTAAATGGGATGCCAACTTATTCGCGTCAACCATACCCCCATAACAGCAACCCAGACAAGGACACGACATTCGAAACGGGTCTTCGGAGTGCGCAACCGCAAACTCAACGAATTCCCATACCCCTTTCTCGTACTCTTTCCACAATCGGTTTGAATTCATCCATGTCTTATCCATGTCTTAATTAAGCTAAACAAATGCTTTTTGGTTTCTCTATCAGGTACTAAGGAATTCTGTCAAGATAATAAATAGCTATCATCATAATAGAATACCTAATCAGAATACCTAATCAGAATACCTGATTTCTTAAAGAAGACATTACCTTATTTCAAGGTAATATAAGTCCACAAACCAAAAAACTGGTTGAGAGACACTAAATTGATATTAAATAGAACCATAAACAATAAACTATAAGCAGAAAATAACAAACTATAAGCAAGAAGAAAGGGATAGTAACCTGAGTTAGACTTGATGTGGGAGATGGGTAGGTTTGAATCGGCGTTGTACAAGTAGAAACCAGAGACTTCAAAGTAACTGTAAAATTAAACACACACACATGATGCAGTTAAATACAAATATCCACTGTACCAAACAAAAATGAGTATTACTTAATATAATCTAAAAATAAACTATTAGTATTCAGTCCCCTTTAGAGAAATTCAGAAACTATAGCAAAAGAATAACTAATTACCTTTAGAGAAATTCAGAAACTTCTGGAACCACACACCGTAAGCTAATCTGATGTCTCTAGTGATATTCTTTTAAAAAATCTTTAATATCCCCTGAAAAATAATCATCACCCAGATGTTATAGCAATTCTAGATACATAGTACCGCAAATCAAAGTTTAACAACTACTTAGAAACCGGGGCAGCAACTACGCATGTCAAAACAACGGCGTGAAAACGTCCACAAATCATAGTCGAGTCATACAAATGGAGAAATCAAGGTGGAGCAATTATATCTCATGAGAAAACAACAATTTAGCATGTATTTTCATAACGGGGCAGCATTAATGTCTAACGAGAAAGCACACAAAAAGTTGTCGCAAAAGCGAGCAACTACGATACCCTTCTTTGGACCCACCAACATCACACCACTATTAGTAGAAACTGCACCAATTTAGGGTGATTTAAAAGCCACTTCTTCTATTTATAAAATGAAATTGCAAAACAAATCAGTTCCAAAAACATGTCTAAAGTTTAGAGAGCATCACAAATTTGAAGGCAATACCTCATATCAACAAACACATGAAACACAACAACCAATAAATTTGAGGAAAACTTGTGTTGAATTCTTTAATACAATATTATTTTATAACCAAATCTAAGATCATGAAAGTTAACACCATTAAAATTAAAAATACTAAAAGCCAACTACAATCACAGAATAGACAATTCTGATAAAGAATCACAAATTTCACAGTAATAAAAATCCTGAGACACTGATTGTAACACAATAAAACATAATCTCAAATCATTAACTAAGTCGTACAGTAACAAAACAAATCCAGGCAAGAAATTAAAAACAAAATCTGTAAATGATTGCAGAAAATTGAGATGTCATATAGAATTTTCATCGAATCGCATATATGATCTACACAAGCAATGATTGAAGAAAATGATCTATACAGAATAAACACCCAAATCTCAATAGTTAATGTTTTTTCAAATGGAGAATCTATGGAATAAATCCAAATATAACAAGGTTCAGCCAACAGGAACTCTTTCTGTTTCTTGCTATTCCCTTACACAACCAACTTCAACAATTTGCTTATCTATTTTGTATCAAAATGCTCCATATGGCTACTAAAACAAAATGTGGCAGAAACATATAAGCACACACTCTATTTCTAGGCAGAGTTGATGAACCTTGCACAGATAATGAAAGATACATGCAACAAATCACAGACAAACTAACAAAAAAATCATTTTTTTTACATTTGGGTATTTCTTCAAACAGATAAAGAGCAACAAAAAGCACATCCTAACACAAGCAGCATAATGGTGGTCAGCAAGAGATGCATAGAGAGATGGTTTTAGAGACTTACAATGGTGGTCAGCAATTCTCGAAACGGTTTGAGAGCGTCTCCTTTGACTGAGACGAAGATTCAGCCGGAGGCGGGGGTTTATCCCTATTACTCAGCCACGAAGTGAATGAGGAGACGAAGAGTTTGCGAAGGCGGAAGGAGAAGACGAAATTCAGAGATTCAGTATCGAAATTCAGCCCCAAACGAAACTCAAGGATGGAATGGTGATTCAATATCATGGAAGGCATAGATTTTCATGGAGATATGCAACAATCGTGGTAGGTTTACGTTTGGGGAAGA
The DNA here is from genome assembly GCF_029867415.1 of Vicia villosa. NCBI lineage: Eukaryota > Viridiplantae > Streptophyta > Magnoliopsida > Fabales > Fabaceae > Vicia > Vicia villosa. The sequence continues at coordinate 90,210,269 of NC_081186.1, read as the reverse complement.
AGCTAGAATGGTATCCTGATTTCTGAAAAACGTAATAACCTGGGAATGTTTTGTTTTAAAAAATATAATTGTAAATACCCTACGAGAGCGCTTTTAAAAAGCGCTTTGGTACCCAGCCCTATACCAGCGCTTTTTAGATAGAAAGCGCTTTGGTAACCTACCCCTTTACCAGCACTTCTAAAAGCGCTTTGGTAACCTACCCCTTTACCAGCGCTTCTTTAAAGCGCTTTAGTAACAAGCCCTATACCAGCGCTTTTTTAAAGCGCTTTAGTAACCAGCCCTATAGCAGCGCTTTTCAAAAGCGCTTTCGTAGGTACCCTCTACAGGAGCGCTTTTTTCCCTTGATTTTTAGTTTTGTTTTTAGCGAAGGCCTATAGCAGCGCTTTTGCCAAAAGCGCTTTTGTAGCTGCGTTGCTAAAACTTAAATTTGGCGTAGTGACACATTATATGAAAATCACGTTTGTTTTGTATGACAAGTGTTTAGTTATAACTACACTTTATACATATTTTGGATCTACACCACAATCAAACAAGTTGCGCATTTTTATACCCTTTATTATTTTGTTGTACTTTACATTTATGTTTTTTTTTTTTGTAATTTAAAAAACAATCTTGTCACTTAACACTCATAATAATTTAAGAATTCATAGCTGATATGCATAATTTTGTTATTATAATCACTGAGAATAAACAAATACAAATAACAAAATCATTAAACAATACATCAACTGACTTTAAATAAGACAACGCTTATTATAAAATTTTAAATGTATCAGAAATTTGATATAAGAGAAAAAAACAAAAATTTGTTGTTTGCTCAATGAATATCACATGTCAAGTGCCATGTATATAGTATAGAAGACCACATCATTACATAAAAAGATATTTATTATACTCTATTGATAAGCATCTTGAATTTTAATAAGTCGCATGATTATGCGAGTTACTTGCATTTTAAATAATCATGTGATTGTTATTTATATATTCAAACTTGGGGTGCGCAAAGCAACTTTAATGGTTTGCGTACAAATGTTTATCACAAGCATCTTTGAGAATCATGTGTAAGCATCTTTCTAGCGATTAACATCTCGAATTTTAAAAGATTGTATGATTATGGGAGTAACTTGAATTTTGAATAATTATATGAATGTGAGAGTACATAAAAGAAATATTTGTAGTTATCTGTAGAGTCAAACATGGCGTGCGCAAAACAACTATAATTGTGTGCGTACAAGTTTTTATTACAAGCATCTTTCAGAATCAAGTGCTTGTTTTAGTAAGCATCTTTCTAGCGAGAAGCATCTTGAATTTTAAAAGATTGCATGATTAGGGCCAGTTTGTTTCAGCTTTAAAAAAATAGATTTTTTCTTTGTATTTTTTAAAATAGATTTTCTAAAACCGTTTTTTAAAATATTATAAGTTTTTTTATATTCGTTTTTTCTAAAATGAAACACTTAATTTGACATCCTATAGCATAAACATACATAATTGAAGACCAAAACTTAGTCAAAATCATAACTTTTTCAAAAAGTTGTATTTCAAAAATGATTTTTATGAAAATCTATTTGAAATAGCTTCAAAATTAATTGATTTTTTGAAATTTTGATATCCAATTTTTTTTTCCATAAATAGATGAAATACCTAAAATCACATTTTAAAAATAACTATTCAAACAAAATTTTCATTTGAAGCTTTTATAAAAAGTTTCTTTGTAAAATTTTTTTTCACAAAATTTGGTAATACTATAAAAATCATTTTTAAAAAAAGTCAAAACAAACGGGCCCTATATGAGTAACTTGAATTATAAATAATCAGGTGACAGTGTATTTTTAGTTATTTATAGTTCCAAATTTGGCGTGTGCAATGCATACAAACAACTTTAAAGAGGTACCTGAAATCCATTTAAATGGAAACATATGCTTTGTTAGGAAATTCATGTTGGTGCCCAGCGAAACAAGATGAACAAAGACGAACAAAATGAAGAAGAGAGAAAGTGTAACTAACTTTTCTACTCAATTGAAAACAATTACATGAATGATTCTACACGTTCTATTCTTTTTTAAAATTACAAAGCACAAATGTAATATATACTAAACTTATATTGGGTCAACTAGCTAAAGTTCAACTCAAAGTCCAAACAAACTAAAGCAAATATTGAACGTGCAATTACACTTCAACATCATCCCTTAATTCACATTCAGAACTAAAACCAGCAAGACCAATTTCATTCCTCAAATTGGTGAAATGTTCAGTCTTGACGGCTTTCGTCATAACATCTGCAATGTGCTTCTGGGTGCTACATGCACAACTTCTAGCACTCCATTATGAATTTGATTTCTCAGATAATGAAACTTCGTGTCAATATGACTGATTCTCCCAGGCATCATTAGGTTCTTAGCAAGACTTATAGTTAATTTGTTGTCAACCATCAACTTCATAGGCTTTTTTACCTTCATCTTCAAATCCTGCAAGAAATTAAGTAACCACATAGCTTGACACGCACACAAAGCACCTGCAATGTATTCAGCTTCACAATTTGACAACACAACCAATAATTGCTTCTTGGAGCACTAAGAAATGAGACTTCCCATATATTTTAACAAATATCCATAAGTACTTTTATGTCAACTCTATCACCTCACCAATCAAAATCTGAGTAACAAATCATTTTTGACTCACATTCAGCTCCAGAAGTGAACATAACTCCAAATTATAGAGTCCCTTTAACGAACTTCAGAATTCTAACAGCAGCTTGGTAATGTGACTACTTTGGTTTATTTATAAACCTACTCACCATTCCAACTGCGTAACTAATGTTGGATCAGATACTATAGTGATATCTCAGCGAGCCTATCAAATATTGAAAGTTGTACTATCTACATCATCACCCTCAAAATCAGAATCCAGCTTGTAGTTTGTCTCAGCAGGTGTGACTATAGAGTTGCAATTTGTCAGCTCGAATCGCTTTAAGTGTACTTAATAAAGGCCTTAACAAAGGAGTAGAGGAAGGAATCCATAAATCAATATGTAATTACTTTAAAAGGGTGTGAATGCACATTTTTTTTAATAAAGATAATTAAAACTTACGAGATTTACCTAAACTATGAAATTGCAAAACTCAAAGGAATTCTTATTATACAAATGTATATTATGTGCATAAAGAATAGTATGAATGAATACCTCTAGAGTTTTCATTTCCTGGTCTGAAATGCCAAATTAAAATAATATTGGAATCTCAACCTGCATTTCCAGTTGGCTAAAGAACTCTATCATATGTATGAGTCAATAATAGCCAAGTGCATTAATTTTACCTATTTTTTAGGTTTGGAGTGCTCATGCTCTTTTAATTTATTGATTGATTCTGTTTGTATTGATAGTAATCATGGATGTTGGTCTCCAGTCATTCTTCCACCTCTTAATGAACTGGTGTTTTGTTGTGGCATACCGCTTTAATTTATTTATTTATACTTTGTCTTGGTGAGGTCTTGTTTTTGAGAAATTGGTTTTGCTATAATTTATCTAATAAGATTTTTTAATAGCAATGATTAACTATATTAAAATGAACAGAAAATAAAAATTATTAAATATAAAAAAATAATTAAAAACACCAAAAGTAGTTCGTAATAAACTCCAAACTAACCATAAATACAAATAAATAAATAAAAAACAAAACAGAAAAGCAAAAACTACATTATAGATGTCAACCTAATCCATGAATCACTTGTTGTTTAATTGTATGGTATCTTCAGTGATTTGGAATAAGATAGCTTCTTGGGTTGGTCTAGTTGATTACAAGTTTGAAGATATTGGGAATTGTTTTTTGATTTGGCATAATTTTTGCAAAAAGCAAAAGGTTAGAGCCGGTACGGAAGGATCGTTGTGGTTATCGGTTTGTTGGTCTATTTGGAAACATAGGAATGGGATCATCTTCCGTAATGATAGTTGGAGTGTTTCCGACATTGTTTGGAGTATTAAGGAACTTTGGTGGAGATGGTCTTTCATCGGTAAATATACTCGCACCAATTATAATTTCTTTGAGTTCACAAATGACCCTTTTTTAGCATTTTTTCTTTGATTTGGAAAGTGGTGGTTCCGTTAAAAGTTAAGGCTTTTGGTTGGCGGTGCTTCTTAGATAGATTACCCACTAGAGATCTCTTGTTAGCTAGAGGTATTATTTCTCCCTCTTTTGATTCTTGTTGTTTGTGTGGTTTGAAGAGGGAATCCATGAATCACTTGTTGTTTAATTGTATGGTATCTTCGGTGATTTGGAACAAGATAGCTTCTTGGGTTGGTCTAGTTGATTACAAGTTTGAAGATATTGGGAATTGTTTTTTGATTTGGCATAATTTTTGCAAAAAGCAAAAGGTTAGAGCCGGTACGGAAGGATCGTTGTGGTTATTGGTTTGTTGGTCTATTTGGAAACATAGAAATGGGATCATCTTCCGTAATGATAGTTGGAGTGTTTCCGACATTGTTTGGAGTATTAAGGAACTTTGGTGGAGATGGTCTTTCATCGGTAAAATTACTCGCACCAATTATAATTTCTTTGAGTTCACAAATGACCCTTTTTTGTATTACTCTTAGATTGTATTTGGCTTGTAATTTTCTTCCAGGGTTTTTGTTTGCGTTGCCCCGTTCTTTGTAATCTTTTCGATAGAACTTTTGGTTCTTATTAATGAAAGCTTGATTAAAAACAAAAAACGTAATAATAAATTATTTTTTATTAAGTGATTTATATAATTATTTATTTAAATAGGTAATGGATTAGATATAGCTCTCCGAATCACATACATTTCTAAAATTTCTAAGAATTGTTACAAGAAATTACAAATAAGTTATAAGAAAATAATAATTTAATTTTTTAAAAATAATTATACTTTCGGCTCAAGTGTTTTACAATCTCTCCAACTCTATATATATAAATCACACAATTACAAAGTATTTAAAAGTGTTTTACAATCGCCTTTAAATATCTCCAAGGATTTTCTAAATTCCAATAACACATTCTTGTGAATTTCCCCATAGTTGTCTAAGATTAGGACTAGGATTCTCAAACTTTCTCTTTGTCTTCAACTCTAAAATTTTTAAGATTGTGATAACAAGCATGCAAGAGATACATAATTATAACTGCTGAAGTTTAACATATTCATAACAAGTCAAAAACATAACCCATAATCAAACGGATCCACAAACTAAAACAAAGAAGTGCAATACACCCAAACTGAGAAAATTGGACCCTAACTCTGACACATTGAACCGCTCACCAGACTCAAACTCGTTGTAACACCGTCTCTATTGCAACAACAAAAAAACCCGCCACATCGGCTCCAACACGAACTTTACTCTGCGCTATGTCGTCTTCATAGACTTCAAGATTGAATTATGGTTTCTGCAATCACAAAATTTATTTTCTTTCTCTTCATCACGTAAGGTATTAAAATATAGGGTTAAATATGTTTTTGGTCTTATAAAGTTACAAAATTTTACTTTTGATCCGTATGAAAAATGACATATTTTGGTCCCTACAAAATTATTATGCACGTAGTTTTAGACTCTGCTGTTAAATCAATGTGCATTTTTGAAGGATTATTTTACAGACATGTTTAGAATATTATAAAAATTTATTTGAAAATAAAGGAACTCAAAATTTGATTTCTAAGTCAATATTTTCATTACTTTTATCACTATCTTTTAAAATTTTAAAAATTAATATTTAATCCTTATCATTTTTAAAAATTCTTAAATTTGATAAATAAATATTTTACAGTATTATAAACATTCTGGAAAAAAAATTTCAAAAATTTAAAAGTTAAAGGGTAATTAAAAAAATTTTAAAATTTTAAAAAATAGGAGGGACTTGAACCTTTATTTGCCTCTTGCATTCAATTGGTTTCGACCACCTTTTCTTGCTTTAGTAGTCTAATACGCCCACAATTACGGTTTTACAATCATTTTTTTACTCCACATGCTTTTTGAATGCCTCCATGAAGTTCCTTATTTCTTAGTTTTGTAACCATTCAGTCACATTCAAAGCATAACAACCAATGCCTGCATAACTGTCCCTTTGAGATGGTACGATTTCTCTTGTTACTTTATTACGATTCAAATGATAATTAGATACCACTACTTTTATTCCCCTACTACTCCTGGTATCCAAAATATGAATCCCCGTCTAAAATTGAGTCATATATGCCATAATTTGATCCTCCATATTTCACTTCAAACAACTCATAACTCTTCCTACCTCTATGATAGTCATTGAAGACACAAACCGTAAATTTATCATCAAGTTGAATTGGATGGATTTGATCAATAACCAAAGTCATAAGGAACTTCTAAATAGACTATGTTACAGTATTCCTACCCAAACTCCTTAAATATTTGGAAGTTTATTCTTGTAAATGAACATTTGTCAACCAAGTAAGCTGCTTTAGCACAACCTTACCTCAAAAACTTAATGACAACTCAACAGTCATATGCATTTTCATCCCTCGTCTTCAGCGAAACTCACTAAAGTGCTATGAAACAACTTACATGAATCCATCATGCCTTAATCTCTAATTCCACAACTTGTTCTTGTCATGAAAGTATTCACTAGCTGATGATGATTGACTAACAATATTGGATCCTTCTAAAATATATAAATCATACATTTTAGACCCTTTATATATGATCACCTCACCATTCAAAATCTTCAACACCCCAAGGGGAGCTCTAATTCAATAGCCTAGATCATCAAACATGTTAAGGGGTAACAAATTTCGTCTGAGATCTAAGACACACCTCATGATGTGGAGAGGAAATTCACGATCATCAAACATTTTAAGTATGATCGTACAAATACCATGAATCTTGCAAGACTTATTGTCACCAAGGAGAACACCTCAACCTTGATTCAACTTTAAAGTCTTAAAAATATTATTTTCTTGGACACATGTTATAAGAGCATCATAAGTCCGTGATTCAATCCTATTCAATCTTCAAACTCAATACAACTAATGTACCAACACACTTATAACAGTCATTTTTAAGGCAATTAGATTATGAACATAATCTCCAATGTCCATCCTCTAAGGACAATCCCTCTTAAAGCTATTGGGTTTATGATAAAAAAATATTTTAACCTTGACTTTCCAAACCTCTTTGATTTGGACATCTCTCTACGCTCACGTATTTATCTTCAAACACTCAAGCCTTTATCAGGATCGCGAATCTTTAAATCTTTCACCTGTAAAAATTCTTTGGATCTCTCTGAACCATATGGACTTCATCCATCATAATAGTTTCTCCTTACCATAAAAAAGAGTATCCGTAATGTAGTAAAAAATGATATATGTAATGAGATAAAAAATAATATATAGTCTTTTCCATGTTTAAACTTCTTCTCAATATTCTCAAGATCGTCAATAATTTTTCAAAACTTTATCAACTATTTCACTATGAATATGTTTTCTATTATTCAAAATGAGTAGAATTTTTGTTCCAAATACAACATGTGAGAAAAATACTTAGTCATATACATCACCTTGGTCTTCCCTACTTTTATTAGGCGTGCAGACATCGATGTCTCACCATTTGCTTCAATACACTTCTCTTGGGTTTAAATTATTAGTATCTTCATTCTCCGCAATCCAAAATTGTTGTCTCTAGAAAACGTCTTGATTTTCTATTTTACCCATAATGTTCACTTGTAAATAATGCCCCTTTGCCACACAGTGGACTCCAACTTGTTGATAAAAACTTGTAGAACAATTAAAAGCACTTGTTATTCAGAGATCAAACACTCAAAAAATAATAATGTGTGTCGATAAAGAAGAATGGCAATCAAAATAAATAGTCTTCGCCAAAAACAACTTTTTATATATGAATCACACAATCCCAATATTTTTAGACGTGTTTTCTAATCCCTCTTAGATATCTTAAAGGATTTCCCAATTTCAAGAACAACTCTTAGAAATTTAATCTTGTCACGGTAAGATAACCCCTAGTATTCTCAATCCGTTCTCTCTGTCTTCAGCTCTAAAGTTATGAAAATTTTGACAATAAACATTCAAGTGATACATATTTATAACGGCTGAAACTCAACGGATCCATAACAATAATTCAAAACATAATCCATAAATATCCATAAACATACATAACAAGTCCAATAGACGTGAACAAAAAAATCCACACCCAAGCTTTGACGATCGGCTAGTGCCTGTCGAACCGCTTAAATTCTAATTTCTATTTATCACTTAAATTCAGTACCTGTAAATTAATTGGTCTTAATAAACCAAACAGTTTGATTAGTCTTAGGGGCTCGTTGATCGTCCGCTTACATCTTAATAAAAAATTTGGTCATTCTTTAAAAAAAAAAATTATATTCATCAGAAGTAATTCAACAAAGAATGACCAAAATATCAGAAGTAGAATAAATAATATTTATTATAAGACGGTGAAAGGATATTTTGTCAAAGAATGTTTTAAAAACATTAGTGTGAGAACCTGGCGGTGTGTACTAATTTAATATTCATCAAAGTTTTTCGATATAAATATCTATACATAGATCTGTTTCCCAACTCAACCTTTCACTATAAGTATTCATTAATAGAAGGAAAGGAGAAAGTGATACTCAAATTTAAGTATGCCTGTTGATCAATGCTTCAATCGTGATGCCAAATATGACTTGCATAGAAATGTTGCAGATTTTCAACCTAGTATTTGGGGAAATTATTTCCTTCAATATGCTTCTGAATCTATGGTAAGTAAAATTATTTGTTGCCACTTGGTGCCTTTTATGATTGTGATGCATGCCATGAAACTTTAGATCTGTAAAAGATGTTACTTTGTATTATAAAAAAATTATTTGAAAGAAACATTGATATTGGAAAGATACAGTTATTTTGAAATTATAATAATAATTAAAAATATCTTTTAATTAAAATCATAATTGTGTCGTATGAAGTCTTAATTGATGACACAAAAAAATATATTCAACTAATTCCAAAACTTATCGTATTATATTGGGTTAATAGTAATTCACCCATGTAATGTTAGCGAATTTTACTTTTGCCCCCTCCCTAACTTTTGGCAACGGTTTTTTAAAAAAAACTGTTGTCAAAACCTGACTTTATCAACCGTGAGGGGTAAACCGAAACACGCTCATATTACAGGGGATAAACTACTATTAACCATATTATATTTTTATAATAAAAGTTTAGCAAATAATTACTAATTTATCAAAATTATAGTATTTTAAAAAACATTATTATTTCAAAGTACCAAAAAAAGTAATATTAATTTAATATTTTAAATATAATTGTTTACAATGGTAATTTTGTCAATTACATATAAAATACATATCATGTATTTATATGACATCTTTAAGGTATATAATATTATTACATATTTAATCATGTTTTTATATTGAAAACATGAATATATTTTTGGGGTTAAATATAGTTTTTGTCCTTACAAAATTACTAAATTTGAATTTTAGTTCTTATAAAAAATTTCATGTTTAAGTCTCTAAAAAATTATTTATGCATGTAGTTTTAGTCCATGTAAAATAGACTAAAACGCCGTGCCAAAAATTATTTTATAAAAACTAAAATATAAATTTTTGTATGGACTAAAAGTCAAATTTAAAATATTTATATGGACCAAAAATATATTTAATACTATATTTTTGTAAAAGTTTGCTAACATTTTTTTAAAAATTTTGAATATTTTCTATTAATTTATTAAATGTACTATATATTTGAAGAGATATTAGATGCACTTTAGGTGCATGTATATTTTGATTACTTGAGTAAGTGTTTGTTCAATATCTTGCAGGAATTAGATCAAAAGATTGAGACACAAATTGAAACTTTAAAATATGATGTGAGAAAGATGCTTGTTGCAAAGAGTGAGAAGCCCTTCCAAAAAGTTCACTTGATTGATTCCATATGCCGCTTGGGTGTTAGCTATTACTTTGAAAAAGAGATTGAAGAAAATTTGCAATATATTCACAGAAACTCTGTTGAAAATGGAGAAATAATTTTTGAAGACAATCTTTACTCTCTTGCTGTGCTGTTTAGATTGTTGAGGCAACAAGGACTTTATGTTTCCCCAAGTATTATATCCTCAACTTATTTACGATGTTTTTTTTTTTAAAAAATAAATTAGTCTTCAATTCATTATGATGTCTTCCTATTAATAAATTGCATTAAATCATGTCCCTCTTCTAAATTTTTATTTCTTGCCTTATTAGATGTGTTCAATAAATACAAGGATGACAAAGGAAGTTTTAGTGAAACACTCATCAAAGATGTTGAGGGAATGTTAAGCTTATATGAAGCCACTCATTTGATGATTCATGGAGAGGACATTTTGGAAGAGGCTTTGGCTTTTACAACAACTCATCTTGAGTCCATTGCCAATCAATCAAGCCATCCTCATGCCACACAAGTCAAATACAGCTTAAGGCAGACTATTCATAAGAACCTGCCTAGGCTTGAGGCAAGAAGATTCATTTCCATATATGAGCAAGATCCTTTGCATATTGAAAATTTACTTCTTTTGGCAAAATTAGATTTCAACATGCTACAAACCCTACATCAAAAGGAATTTGGCATTGTTTGCAAGTAAGAAAGTCAATCATACACTCCTTTCTAACTAGGAACAAAAATATTGTAATTGTGATTATTATATACTTTTTTGTTTTTGTTTTTATAGATGGTGGAATGAGTTGGATGTGCATAATAAACTACCGTATGCAAGAGATAGATTGATAGAAAGTTGTTTTTGGGCTTTGACGATCTATTTTGAATCTCAATATTCTACAATAAGAAAAACTATGATGAAGATAATCATCACAATGACAACTATTGATGATACTTATGATGCATACGGAACAATGAATGAATTAGAACTTTTTACTAAAGCAATTGAAAGGTCCGTTAGAGTTTCATCTCGGTTAAAATTTCTTTTTTTTTTTATTTCCTCTGAGTTAATACTGAAATTTCATATGCACGAAATATTAAAAAGTATTAAATATTTCAAATATAATTAAATTTTTATAATAATAACCAGGACTTTAATACTTATAACTGTGAGTAGAGTGGATGTATCATCAATTTTTTAATTAAAGTGATTTTCAGGTGGAACTGCTTGGATAATCTTCCAGCTTATATGAAGTTTCTCTATGGAATAATTTTAGATCTTTACGAAGAACTTGAGCATGAAATGAAGATGAGAGGAAAAGTATTTGCTTTAAACTATCATGTGAAAGAAGTATGTATTCTTCTCCTTTTCTAATTATTTTGTTTTAATATGTTCTAAAAAGTATAGGTTAAATAAGTTGCCATTAAGTAGGGTATGTTTAATATTGACATCTAAAAAATGGATAAAAGGTGATCTCTTATCATTTTCCATAAAAAAAACGTTTATAATAATATTTTATTAAAATATATTAATAATTAATACTGTTAGATTTGTACCTCAAAATATAAAGATAATTAGATATTATTTTTGAATAATATTATTTTGACACTCAATTTTACACCTACACCTTATTTACCTTATTTACCGTTCACAAATGTGATGAGTAACTATTTTATTGACTTTTTTCTAACTTTTCCTCTAAAACAATTTTGGTAAATAGTATATAAAAATTTAATTAATATAATTCATATTTTGGTTAATATATATTCTGACATAAAAAAGTAGTATTAAGTAATAAAATAAAATTGATTAATTGAGCGTTAAAAGTTAATTAATCTAGTTTATAATTTAATTATTGAATGTCGTGACATCAAAAAATAATCTTATGTATTAAATCAACTCTAGTTAAATGTGATAAAGTTGGTTAATACAATTATTAATTTGGTTAATAAGTTTTGAGACATATCTTATGTAGTAAAATAAAGTTGAGTAATAGAGTGTGAATAGTGATTCTTTTATTATTTAGTGATAGAAGGTGGTTAATATTATGTATTTTTATGAGTGATTAATAAATTATAAATAAAATAAGTGGTTAATTACATGTATTTTTGTGGATAATATAATGTAAAAATTGGTTAATGATATATTATTATATTTATATTTGTGATATAAAGTGATTTTTAAACAATAAATACTTTTTAATCCGAACGGCTAGAAGGAAGGAAGATGATGAAGCATATCTTCAAGCTCTTGTTTCAGTCCGGTAGTTAGCTTCGGGGAGGACTGAGGAGGAAGGAGAAGATGATAGGGGAGAAGATTTCGAGGTAGTAGCTGAGTGCAGCAACATTAATGATATTAGAAAGGAGATGGAGACGTGTCAGATGGCTCATGAGACGACAATGACTTGTGGTTTTGGCAGAGGGTCTGTTCAAAAGGGACTTTCATCTAAAAAAGCTCCTGTTGTTACAGAGATTATAAGACCATGTACAATGGTTTCAACACTTAACATCCACTTTTTCAACTCCCAACACTCCATATCATTTTCTCTTTCTTCCACCTAATAACTCAACACTCATTTAACTTTTACTCTCTCCAATGGTTTTTCACTCAACACCCTACCCCACCACTTTTTATTTTCATATTCTTATTTAAATTTTATTTTTAATTTTCACTCAACCATTCATCTGCTGCCACGTGTCCCCTGCGTCAGCCTCAATTGTGTTGAGTTTTCTCAACACCTCTCTCTTCCAACACACACTCAACACTTCTCTCAACACCCATTGGAGGAGATTTTGCATGTTGAGTTCAAACTCAACAGACCCATTGCACATGGTCTAATGGCAAAATGTGTTTTACTTGTTTCTTGTCCTTCTCCCTTTTTGCCTAGAGTCACACAAGGATGTGACCTCACAGTAGAAGAGGCCGCCTCGCTTGTAGAAGGAAGTGTGGTTCTGGAAATAGACTTTAGTTTGCAAGAGTTTTCGAGTAAAGTAAGTATGGTGGGCCCGGAGGAGAACCAAAGAGTGGTATTGGGCCAAGCAATACAAAAAACCAGTTATCTTTTGATGAGGCATTCAGAAAAGTTATTTTAAAAAAGCCCAAAAGAAGGAAATTTAAACAATTAGCAGATTTGGGGAAAAAGATAATTAATAATCCTTCTTACTATGTGCGGAAGCAGCCAAGATAAGAGAGGAGAAAGCTTCAGCCATGCGTTTCTGTTCCGGAAACTTGCCAAAGGGAGATGCCGCAGAACGGATCAAGGAGAGTGACAGCATCCCAAGCGCTACGTTTTCATCTTGTAACTCTTTATCTGATTCGGAAGTTATGAGGTGCAATAGGAGATTACTTAGCAATTCTAATTCGGAAGTGGGGAAGAAAATCTAGGAGGCTATTTCCAAATTAGGTATTACTAGTAAAGAGAACAAGAGTGATTGTATTAAGATTGTGGAGGCAATGGAAGGAAGGGATAAAGAAGGATTGATAAAAAAGAGGGCGGATAATTCAACTGTCCCATGAATATCCTCTCTTTTAGTATTATAGGAGGAGGTGTTGTTTCAAAGAGAATGAGAGTTAGCCATTTGATTCAATCGGAGAATATAGAATTGTGTTTCTTACAGGAAACCAACATTCCTCTTTTTGAGGATCAGTATGCTTGGTCTTTCTGGGGAAACAAAGAAGTCGAATGGACTGCGAGTAACTCAAACGGTGCTTCAGGAGGAATGGTCATCTTATGGAAGAAGAATTCTCTAATCCTCAACTTCAGCTTTAGAGACTCGTGCGTTGTGGGAATAAACATTGGATGGAAGGGCAGAACTTATAACTTTGTTAACATTTATGCTTCTTATAATGTTAATGAAAGGAGATTAATGTGGAGGAAGTTAATTGAGAGAAGAATAAAAAGCATGAATTAAGAATGGTGTTTGGGAGGGATTTTAATGAAATGTGATGCAGAGAGGTACAGTTAGGTGTTGGGGAGACATACAGTAGAAAAAACATGGAAGCTTTCAAAGAGTTTATGAAAGATATGGAAGTGATTGACGTCTCGTGCGTAGGAGGAAGATATACTTGGTTTAAGGGCAATGGTAAGGCTATGAGTAGGCTAGATAGATTTTTGCTATCTACTAGGTTGATTGAAGAATGAAATGTTATTGATCAAAAGGTGTGTAAAAGAGACATTTCCGACCATTGCCCGATTCGTTTGAACTCGGGGAAGGTTGATTGGGGGTCCAAACCGTTTAGATTCAATAACATGTGGTTTAAACATGAGGGTTTTATACCTTTTCTAAAAGAGGAGTGGAGTAAAATAAAGGTCGTTGGGAGAGGTGATTTTGTGTTGTATGAAAAGCTTAAACTGCTAAAAGATCGAATTAGAGAGTGGAATCATTCTATGTTTGGGTGGATTGACTTGAAAATTGATGATCAAGTTAATAAAATTAATGAATGGGATAGAATGTTGATAGAGAATTATGGAAAAGATATTGATGACATGGTGAAAGGAAGAGTAGAAGACACATGAGATTTGTGGAATCATTTGAACTTGTAAGATGGTATGATTAGATTGAAGTCAAGACAACTTTGGTTGATGGAAGGTGATAAAAATACTTGTTTCTATCATAATGAGATCAAGGAGAGGAATAGAAGGAATGCGATCACGTCGTTAGAAGGTGAATTTGGGAGAGTGGAGGGGTTAAGGAGGAGATCAAAACTTATTTTGAAAATTTCTTTAAGGGGAGCAATAATTCGAGACCACTTCCGGAAGGGATTAACTTTAAAACCCTTAATGAGATGGATAGTGTAACACCCCATTCTACCCAAAATTTTAGGTACAAATATCAGAGTATAAAATTAAATTCACATAAACAATTAGGGTATTACACTTAAGGAACCACACCACTAAGCAATAACATACTCGTAAAAGATGCGTAACACAAATAATCAAAGAGGAAAGATTCTCATAAACACTTGACAATATCATATATGTCGGTAAACAGAATATCCACAGTATTTCCTCCAAAATACAACGTATGATAAGGTATCCAAAACACATAATATGAATACATCCAAAGGATCAAATATACATCAAAAGGACCCTATAAGCATCATCTACAAAATAAGTGTTCAATCCCCCCTAGGTGTTACTTATCACGAGCAGACGACACCAAAACGGACGACTACTAAAAGAGCACCTATACTTGCGGATCACCTGCATATTACCCACGAGTAGGTAACATTAAAGCAGAAGGGCGAGAATATAATTTATAATGAAAAAACATGATAAATATAGTAATGCCAACAAGTATCATCAAGAATCATACAACAAAGTAATCCACTAAATCAACCACAATCAATGTATGAACAATGCGATAAATGAGTGAGAACATAATGGTAAAGACAGATGGTGATGAATGAGACTCGACTATGCATATGCATGTGGTATCCAAATCTGGAGTAAACTCCTCCTTGTCATTATGACAAATACACCTTGCCGAGCATTATGCTGGGACTTCATTTACTCAGGAAAGTACATCGTTGTCGAGCAGTAAGCTACGACAAACCGTCATCGAGCATTTAGCCCCCACTGATGATCTCTTTCCACTCAGGCTAATGTACAGTTACCGAGCATTAAGCTCCCACTGGTAACCAATGCCACACGGGCCACCTGTTAACAGCATTCCGCCATTAACGTATTGAAATGTTATGATGTGCACACAAACGACTCGATTACATAATGACAACAACAATAATATAACTCGGTTACATATCCACATCACACCGGTTATATTAATCCAAACGGATACATCATAAACACCACTCAGGCTTTCATAATCACATAACACACATTTACCGTCAAAACACACCTGATTAGTAAATATTATTTCACAAAATATATTTATGAAAACTCATACAACCACCAACACACTCTTCTTTATCATAAAACATACTCAAGGATTTCCATAACACTTCAAACGGCGCGTAGAAACGACCTACGGTTCAAAAGATACAACAAAACGAAGTTTGGAAAAACTACATCTTACACTGTCTGCTTGAGCTCCGCTTAGCGGACACAGACAGAAATTTATAGTCTAAAATGCAGAAGCTCCGCTTAGCGGACCCTCACAGAAACTGTTCTGCAAAAGAACCTCCGCTTAGCGGACCCATGGCCGCTTAGCGGACCTGCGAAAACCTAGAAAAACCAGTTCTGCAACAGTCCGTCTCAGCTCCCTCTAAACCATTCAAAACCCATTTAAACCTTTCATCCCAACACCAATACAACACAAACATGATATATATACACCTAATCCATGATTAACACATGGTTGGATCATCACATAACACCTTTGACCTATATTTCTTCATAAGCAATAAAACATGGAGAAATGAAAAACAAACATGATCAATGAAGATATCTATCATCATACTACACATACACATCACAAAATCATGTTTATAACCTCAAAACTCACAAAACTCACAATCCACCATTGTTGGTCAAGCATAGAAAATGAACAAGGACAAGAACAAGAACAAGAACAAGAACAAAACTATAAGAATTATACATTCAAGATAAATTAGATTCACCCCCTTACCTTGGTTAACCTTGATTCTAGCTTTGGTTTGATCTTCTCACAAAAATCTCTTCTTCTCTTTCTCTTTGTTTTTCTCCTCTTTCTCTTCTCACTTTTCTCTCTATTTCTTTCTTTTCTTCTTTTTCTAGTTTTCTCTCTTTCTATTCTCTCTTATCTCTTTTCTTTCTTCCCCCTACTTCCTATTCATCCATAAAAATATCTAACTAAAATATCTATTTTACGGTCTAAACTTAATTGCTCCGAAAACCCCCAAAACGCAAAGTAATACGTCACATATATTTCTACTACCGAAAACGTAAAAATCATCGATTAAATAATAATCTACTATACCGAACTATTACCGACTGACACGAATCAAAACGGTAAAATTTAGGAAAATACCACAAACATCACAATTAAACAGAAAAACACATTTACGGGCGTTACAGATAGGACTTGGCTTTAGAGATCTTTTTCGGAGGAGGAGGTAAAGGAGGCGGTGTGGTCTTGTGATGGCAATAAAAGTGCGGTGCCGGATGGGTACTCCTTTGAATTTTTCAAACAAAATTGGATGGAGATAAAAGGGGATGTGATTAGATCCGTTGAAGATTTTCATGAGAAGGCAAAGCTCACTAAAGCATGTACGTCCTCGTTCCTTACTCTTATTCCCAAGGTGAAAAACCCACAAGCCTTACACGAATATAGGCCAATATGCCTTGTTCGTAGATTACATAAGCTGTTATCAAAATTTCTCACGACAAGGCTTAAGAAGATTATTGGCAACATTGTGTCAGAAAACCAGTCAGTTTTTGTTCCGGGGAGAAATATAGCGGACGGGGTCTTGATGATAAATGAGATTTTGGACATGGCAAAACGAGAAAAGAGAAGTTGCGTCATCTTGAAAGTGGATTTTGAAAAAGCATATGATTGTGTGAGTTGGAACTTCTTGAGGTATCTATTTTCAAGAATGGGATTCAGAGGAAGATGGATAAGATGGATGGAAGGAATTGTTTTTTCTAGTACGATGCCGGTTATAATTAACAGAAGTACTTCTAAGGATTTTGTGGTGAATATGGGTCTTCCCCAAGGAGATCCTATTTCTCCATTTTTGTTCGTTTTAGTAACGGAAGCTTTAACTCGCTTCATGAATAAAGCAGTGGAGGATGGGGACTTCCAGGATTTAAGTTAAATGATGAAGAGGAAGTGAACTTGTTGCATTTCGCGGACGATACGATTATGGTGGCGGATGGGAGTAATGATAACCTTTGGAGCATGAAAGCTATGTTAAGAGGGTTTGAATTGATGTCCGGATTGAAGATTAATTTTAATAAGAGTAATCTCTATGGAATTCATGTTGGAGATTTATTTCTGAATGCGGCGTTGACTTTTTTATCTTGTAACATAGGAAACCTTCCATTCAAATTCTTGGGTGTGAAAGTAGGAGATAGTCCTAGAAAGATATCCACGTGGAAGGAGTTGATCAACTATTTAATGAAGAGGTTGGCGGGGTGGAGGGGCAAACATCTATCTATGGAGGGTAGAGTTGTGATGATCAATTTGGTTCTAAACGCCATTCCAATATATACCTTATCTTTTTACAAGGTACCAAGTAAAGTGATTCAAGGGATTCAGAGTATTCAAAGTCATTATTTGTGGAAGGGTTGTGAGAACAGAAGAACGATTCATTGGGTAAATTGGAATAACATTTGCAACTTAAGAGAAAGAGGAGGCCTAGGTGTGAAAGACGTTGAGGTGATGAATACGCCGCTCTTGAGTAAATGAAAATGGAGGGTTATGACGGATCAAAATGCAATATGGAGGAAAGTTCTTATTCATCGTTATGGGAATATAGGTCTAAAAGTTATGGTTGGCGGTAGTTCGATAGTGCATCGTAACGATTCGATATGGTGGAGGGATATTGTAAATGTTTATTATGATTTTACGACTAAGGGGAATGGTTTTGCAAACACCGTCAATAGCAAGGTGGGAGATGGTTCTGGAACAGCTTTTTGGCATTCTTTCTGGCTTTACAATCAGCCGCTGAAAGAGGCTTTTCCTGAACTATTCGAGATGGCGTGTAATAAAGGTTATAGTGTGGCTGAAGCGGGGACTTGGGACGGAACGGATTGGTGTTGGCAGTTGGATAAAATTCCGCAACAAGATGCTGCCACTGATACGGGCCTGTTAGCAGAATTTGTCTGTTGTTTGCAGCAGGCCCAACTGATGCAGAATTCTTCGGATTCCTTCGTCTGGCGGCATAATACAAAAGGTGTTTTTAGTGTCAAATCCTATGTGAATTTTATGAATGAAAGAAGAGAATCTACTGTCCCGAATGTGTTATTAAAACCGTTAAACAAACTATGGAGTATTAAAGCTCCTCCTAGTTTGCTTATTTTTGGGTGGAGACTTTTGCTAAATAGAATTCCGACCAAAGATCAATTGTTCAAACGGGGAATACTCTCGGATCATAGAGACTTATGTTGCATTTTTTGCGCTACGGAAATGGAACCATTACGCACTTATTTCGGTCTTGCACTTACTCTGAGAATATTTGGAAGAAAATTTATGTGTGGGTGGGTATAGTGGAATGCCTTTCTTTGGATGAATTTGTGGATTTCCTCAACTTTTGCGAGAAGGTGACTTGTGTTTTTAAAAGGAACATTATAGCGGTTATTTGGATATCGACGTGTTGGTCTATTTGGCTTACTCGTAACGCTATCGTCTTCAAGAATGAGGTCTTTAATTTCGAGGATTGTGTGTCGGCAATCGTTTGGAGGTCGTGGAAGTGGTTATATAGTTTTAGTAAAAAGGCCGACTTTTGTAATTTCTATTATTGGAATACTCAACCTCTCCTTTGTTTTAGGAAGTAGAGTTTTTCCGTTTTGTTTGTAGTGGTTTGGAGTATCACTTATACTCCCTTTAATGATATCTTTGTCTATTAAAAAAATATATAATTTTTTTTTAAAAAGGACACTATTCAATACGGGAATAATGTTTGGGTGTAAGTATTTAGTGTAACATTTAGTGTCAAGATAACAATGCACTTATTTTGTAAATGACAACAAGATACTTATATATTACATTCTTGTGGCAGTTAAAGAAATACGTTCAAGCTTATATGACAGAGGCTAGATGGTTAAACAATAATTATAAACCAACATTAGAGGAGTATATTCGACTCTCAATAGAATCATCAGGTTATGTGTTTATGGTAACAACTTGTTTCATGGGAATGGGAGAAATAGTCACAGAGGACATCTTGAAGTGGGTAGCAAATGAACCAACAATTGTTAATGCATCTATTGTCATTGGAAGACTAATGGACGATATTGTGTCCAACGAGGTATATACAAAATTTTGAATAATTTTCTATTAAACATAAATGTTTTAATTCATACAACTTAAACATATACATTATATACTATTGGTTGAATATAGTTTGAACAGAAAAGAGATCATATTTCCTCATTCTTGGAATGCTATATGAAGAAATATAACGTTTCAAGGGATGTTGCAATTCAAGAAGGTCGAAAGAGAATTGTTGGGGCTTGGAAAGATATGAATAAAGAATGTCTTATTCCGACTCAAGTTCCAGTGCCTTTTCTGAAACGTATTTTAAACCTCTCACGTTTTATGGATGTTGTTTATAAAGATAAAGATAACTTCACACATCCTGAAGGAGAAATGAAAACATTCATTAAGTTATTGCTTGTAGATCCAGTACCAATTTGAAGGTTGACTTTAGTTTTTATGCATTATATGTCTACTTGAATAAAGAAAGCACATCATGTGTTATGGTTGCTTTGTTGAAATAAAAGTTTGTTTAAAGTTGTAAACATATTGTAGTGTACTTCTAAAGTTTTATTATGAATTGATGTTTCAATTTAATATTTATTGTTACATTTTAAAATTATTAATACTATTTTTTTGTTAGCTTAAGCATTTTCAAACTCTTCACTAATGTATGTAGATATTAAAATAATTTCACATTTAAATTTATTTTTGTTTGGAAAAAATCAGCATATATAGAGAAAATAAAATTACAATATAAAGACATATCACAAAAACTCCAACACAGACAAAAATTATGACTATTGATAAATGACAACCAAAAAAATAATATTATGTGAAAATTATTACAATCCATAATTTATTAAACAAGATGGTAATCATGAGCAATCCATCGACAATAACAAAACATATACCATAATTTGTTATACATTTTGTACTCAGAATACATCATTGTTTATTAAAAAAAACAACATATATATACCAATTAAATATCAAAATTATAGAGAATTTCTTTGTAGACCACCCTAACATTCAAGCAAAAATTCAAAAATATCCCTACTTCGAAAATGCATTTCTGAAATAATTTTTTTTTTTAGATTTTCCCTGAATTCGAAAATGCATCTCCGAAAACATTAAATGGGGGTGTTCTCGGAGATGCATTTCTAAAAACACCCATTTTTTTAGGTTTCAGAAGTACACTCCGGAAAAAATGCAAATTCAGTTAACAACAACTTGCACAACCCTGAAAAAATGCAAATTCAGTTAACAACAACTTGCACAACCCTGAAAAAATGCATCTGATTCGGTATGGAGAAAAGCAAAATTCAGCTACATCACATACAGCCATTGATCGCGGAAATGCATCAGCTACATCACATACAGCCATTGATCCCTGAAAAAGCAAAAATTCAGTATTCTTATATTCACAGAAAACGCATTTTTTCCAGAAATTGGAATATAAGAAAACTAACCGTTCTTATATTCAGCCATTAATTCCATCAGTATTCTTATATTCAGCCATTGGTCACTAATAGTTCTTGGATATTTTTGTGACTCTATCACAAACCACAAACGCTTCTTTAATTTTTCTATACTTTTTCTCCATACTTTTTAGCACTATTTTTCAAAAATGCATTTTCCGAAACATTTAAAAATGAGTTATTTCGAAAATTCATCTACGAAAACACTCATATATCATGTTTTCGGAGATGCATTTCCGAATTCTGGTGTGGTAGAAGTTTTCCGCCTTGTTTTCGGTTTGGAGTACCCTTTATACTCCTATATTAATGTCATTGCTTATTAAAAAAAAATATTCCGAATTCTGGAAAAATCTGAAGAAAAAAAATTATTTCGAAAATACATTTCTGGAAAAGAGGTATTTTTAAGTTTTCGCTACGGATGACCAAGAAGGTAGGGGTCTATAAAGAAATTCTCAAATTATATGTATACCAAGAAAGTTGTTTTTTTTTTTATAATCAAAGGGATGTAGTGATCCATCGTACCGAGTTAATTCATGTTCCAAACTAACTAATCTTAATTACAAAAGAATTCTTTTAAGTCATATATTTCTTCTTTCTTTGATTTTGGTTTCTAAGTCTTGGTTTATTATGACTTTGGAATGAAGCAAACTTATTTACAGAGTTTAGATTATGGCGTCACTTTCAAGAATGTGGAAGAGGAAAAATGAATTCAGGTTTATATTTCTATTTTCTTAAACTCTAAATCCTAAACTTTAAAATTTGAAACATATCATTACCTAAGTTCATACTCGCATGAACATCAATGATAATAATTGTACTTGTACCCAATAAATAGGTAAGTATGCATATTCTTTCATATTACCTGAATATCTACTAAAAATAAATTGATCGAATATAAAATATCATATTATTTTAATCTTTTAACAATAGTAATGAAAATTTTCAAAATAATTATTATTGAATTTTGAAATAAACGATGAGTTAGGTTACTTACTCAGTTGAATTGTTTGAATCCTTTGAAGACGTTGAGTTATGTTACTTACATATTGTAATTGTTATGATTTCATGGTGGAGATAAATTCTATGAAAATAAGAATGTTAGATAACTAAGTCCACTGCAAAAAGTTTGATATTTAATTATTAAAATTTCAATCACTACATTATTAAAATTAGTCACAAAACAATTTACACTACAAGAAAAGGTTGATTCAGCTTTAACTTTTTGCATCGACCCCGACTCCGACGCTATTAGCATCGATTTTACATCTCAATGCTAGATTCACTCCCTAGCCTGAAATTATTTTATGTTTTTTATTTTTAGTAAATTGTTGTGTCGTCTTTGACCGATGCTTACATATACCATGAAATAATGTTTCGTTCCCCCATCATTTTTTGATTCTCTCTTTTTTTTTCTTAGAAAAAAATTAAAAAAATAACAAAAACAAAAATTATACAAATAATTTTGCTCCCCCTTCCCCATAGTTTTTCTCTTTAGCTGAATGTTAAATGAAATTTTGTATTCTCAAAAAGAATTTGTTTCCCCCTCCAAAGAATTTTCTTTTCCCCCTCCAAAAAATATTAGTTTTACCCTAAAAACGATTTAGGGTTAGGATAATTTTTCTTTCATTGAACTTAAAATTCCGTCTTCTCCAAAAAATTTAGAGTTCAATTTAACAGTATGTTGCTCCATTATCATTATCCATAAACGAAGTACGGAGGATGCACAAATGCTTTATCAAATGGTACAAATTTTTCAAAGACAACATCATTGTTTTGATCAACAATGATTTGTCGTATATGCTCCTAGATGAAAGAACATACGGTGTGTATTGTCGGAGTTATTATGATCGGCGGAAAAAGGAGATGTGTTGTACGTTCACTACGACAAATAACATTGTTTATGGTGAAACTTACACTTCGAACAATGAAAAAACGAGAGTATAGGTCCTGGGAGTGTCATATTTTATTTTATTAATAAAAAAATTAACCCTCTAATATTTAATAAAACCGAGGTAATTTAGCAATAAGGAGTCTCGCTTCGACATCTAGTTGTTGCATTCACTACAAAAAAAGCACTAAGTTTGCGGGGTTTTTTAGCTATTTTGTGGGGGATTTTAACCTCCGCAAATTGATTTGCGGGATTTATCAAAACGCCCACTTATAAGATTGCCATAAATTATTTGCGGGAATTTTAGATGACCGTTGGTATCGAACTAAATAAACCGAGGCGGTTTCGCTCTTGAAGTTATAAAACCCCGCAAAATATGTAAAATATCTAAAAAAAAGCTCAAGATCTCAATAATTTTTTAAAAAATGAATCAAAAATAAATTATTTAAAATATTTATCCAAACTTAATATAATCCATTTATAGAACAAACAATGAGGATTACAAGTCTACAAAAATATCAACATTCTTAACCCAATACTCTCATGTTTCGACTAAGCCAACCAATTACAGAAATAATAAAGATAAATAGTGCTCCAATGCTCTAATTATACATACAACTAGACAAACCAATTCTTGAAAAGGTCAAGATTAACAAGAAAAAATATGCTTTCTTAGATCCTTTAGGCATACACTATAATTTTACTATCTATTACTTAATAAAAACACACCAACAACTAAGGAGACACACCAACAAATAAGGAGAATTAGTTTGTTAATGCACACAACTCTATAGTAATAAGTGTATCATTTGAATTTTGAAATAGACAATATATATACAGGCCTGCAATATCAATAAGATGAAACCTATACCATTAGCTTAAGAGTATGTTTAGCAAATCTAAATTTTAAAAAATTGACATTGAATAATTTGGATAAAGATTTAAAAAACTATATATGAAAAACGAGATTCAGTGCAGCAATATTACTTTCTTCTTCTCCTCGAGCCTTGTCTATTTCATCAAAAGTCATTGTGTTGGCTTTTTAACTATTTGTACTTGTTCCCACAAAATCAATCTGATTCTAGAATAAGTATTGTCCAATTTAAAACCTGAATTGAATAACACAAATTTTATTTTAAATAGTGATAAAAAAATAAATTAATATAAATCAAAACTCTTCTAGTTGTTATACACTTTAAACATAATATGACACAAACTGCTACACGCCTAGTAAAAGAATCATAATTAAAAAAGAGGTTAGATTTTCTCTAGTTCTTATACATTTAAAATTTAAAGCATGTTTACGTTTATATTAATTATGTTATATTAATGAATGTTTACGTTTATATGTCCTAGTTTGTTGGTGCACAAAGAATAAAGATGGTGACAAAGAGAATAATAGAATAACGGCGCAAAAGAGATGAGAGAATAAATGTTGTATTCTTATTTAATGATAGCTATTACAAGGCTATTTATAAGAAAAGAAAATCTTGCCACATAAGCCCTAAAACAGTAAACTTAGTGAACAAGTCTAAGGTACAAACAGTACTACAAAATACTAAAGTACCCTTACTACTAAACAGCTAAGCTAATGGGACCCAGACAGCATCTTCTGGTCAATACTATCTTCTGAGTAACCATCAGAAGATCAGTCCATCTTCTGAATATTGAATTACTCTTCAATACCATCCCTTAATTCATATTCTTCAATCAAAAACTGACAACGCCAATTCCATCCCTCAAGAGCAGAAATTGATCCGTCTTGATCGCCTTTGTCAGAACATCTGCCACTTGCTTCTGAGTGCTACAGTGCACAACTTCTAATGTTCCATTCTGGACTTGGCTTCTCAAGAAATGATACTTAGTCTCAATATGCTTGCTTCTTCCGTGTAACACCGGATTCTTGGCAAGATTGATTGCAGACTTGTTATCAATCATCAGCTTCAAAGGCTTCTTCACTCTAATCTTCAGATCTTCTAATAGATTCAGAAGCCACACAGCTTGACATGCAGCTACAGCGCCTGCGATGTACTCAGCTTCACAGGTTGATAGAGCAACAACAGGTTGCTTCTTGGAACTCCAAGAGATAGGGCCTCCCAGAAACATGAACAAATATCCAGAAGTACTCCTTCTATCAACTCTGTCTCCACACCAATCAGAATCAGAATAACTCAATAACTCTGATTCTTCCTTTCTCCCAGAAGGAAACAATATGCCAAACTTCAGAGTTCCCTTGACATATCTCAAGACTCTGACAGCAGCTTGATAATGGGACCACTTAGGTTTACTCATGAACCTACTAACCAATCCAACTGCATAGCATATATCAGGCCTGGTATTACACAAATACCTTAGAGAACCAACCAGCTGTTTGAATACCGTAGCATCAACATCTTCACCTTCAGAATCAGAGTCCAACTTCTGATTCACTTCTGACGGTGTAACAGCAGCTTTGCAATTCTCCAACTTGAATTTCTTCAGAAGTTCTAACTCATACTTCAACTGATGCAGAATGATACCATCTTCTGAGTACAGAATCTCCATCCCTAGAAAATATGACATTTTCCCAAGGTCTGTAATCTCAAACTCATTCATCAGCACCTTCTTGAACTTCATCAGATCTTCTGGACAACTCCCTGTAAGCAATATGTCATCAACATACAGACACAACAGAATCATATTGCTTCCAGAATGTTGCACATAAACTCCATATTCCATCTCACACTTCTGAAACCCTTGCTTCTTGAAAAATGAATCAATCTTCAAATTCCAAGCTCTGGGTGCTTGCTTCAATCCATACAGAGCTTTGTGTAATTTGTACACCATCCCTTCCTTATTCTTTTTCACAAAGCCAGGGGGTTGTGACACGTATACCTCCTCTTGTAATGGACCGTTCAGAAATGCAGACTTTACATCCAGATGCATCAAGGACCAACCTCTGTTCGCAGCTAACGCAATCACCAGTCTGATTGTTTCATGTCTAGCTACAGGAGCAAACACCTCAAAGTAATCTAGTCCAGGTTTCTGAAGAAAACCTCTAGCCACTAGCCTTGCTTTGTGTTTACCAACTGATCCATCTGGCTTCAGCTTTACTTTGAAAACCCATCTGACGCTGATGGCTTTCTTATTCTTTGGAAGTTCTGTCAACTTCCAAGTCTTGTTTCTTTCTATAGCCTCAAGTTCTTCTTTCATGGCATTCAGCCAGACCTTCTTCTTGAGCGCTTCTTCTATACTCACTGGTTCAGAATCTACTAACATAGCACACTGAATAACCTCTCCTTCTGAGTCAACTTCTGTGTCTTGCAACATGTCAAAATCTGCAAACCTTCTTGGTATAGTTCTGACTCTTTGTGGTCGCTGAGCTACTTCAGAGTCAGCTACTCCTGAGTCACCACCTCCATGATCATCTCCAGAAGCTTGTCCTCCAGACCCTATGTCTTCAGAGTTTTCCCTTCCAGAATCATGACTACCACCAGAATCTGGATCATCATCAGAATCTGGATCAGAATCAGATTCTCCTTCTGACTCATCTTCAGAAGATGCTTCATCTTCTGACTCGTCTTCAGAAGATTCATCTTCTGACTCTAACTTTTCTTCAAAAGTTATCTCTACATCAGAAGTTGGTTGAGACTCTTTCCAATCCCAAACTTCTGATTCCTTCACAATGACATCTCTGCTGACTTCAACTTTGTTAGTTTCTGGACAATAGAGCTTGTATGCACCTGTACTGTGGTACCCCACCAATAACATCACTTTGCTTCTATCATCCAGCTTCTTCCTTCTTGCTTCTGGAACGTGTTTGTAACACACAGAACCAAAAACCTTCAGATGACTAACACTCTGTTTCTCTTTAGTCCACTTCTCTAAAGGAACAATTTCCTTCAGCCTCTTCGTTGGACACCTGTTGAGCACATATGCTGCAGTAGCAACAGCTTCTCCCCATAGATTATGAGGAAGCTTCTTCTCTTTAAGCATACTTCTCGTCATATCAAGCAAAGTACGGTTTCTACGTTCAGCAAGACCATTGTGTTGAGGAGTATAAGGAGCAGTAACTTCATGCTCAATTCCATTATCATCACAGAACTTCTGGAATTCTGTAGAGTTATACTCGCCTCCACCATCCGTTCTGAGAATCTTTATCTTCTGACCACTCTGCTTCTCAGCCTTCACCTTGAACTTCTGGAATTCTGTAAACACCTCATTCTTAAACTTAATGAGAGTTACCCACGTCATTCTTGTGAACTCATCCACAAAAGACACAAAATACCTATTTCCTCCAAGTGAAGGTTCTGGAAATGGTCCACACACATCAGAGTGCACTACTCCCAGAGCATGCTTTGCTCTTGGAGCAACTTCTGATACAAATGGCAATCTGGGTTGTTTGCCTTTCATGCATACCTCACATGACTTCTCAGGCTTCACAATCTTTGGAATGCCATGTACAAGCTTCTTAGAACTTAGATGCCCCAGGCTTCTATAGTTCAAGTGCCCCAACCTCTTGTGCCACAGCTTACTATCACCTTCTGAGCCTTCAGCACTCAGACACTCTATTTCAGCTGTTTCTACATTCACCTTGAATGTTCTGTTGCTTCCCTGTTCAGATTGCATAATCAACTTCTGATTGGAATCATACAACTTCAAGAGGTTATTCTTCATAACAACTGAGAAACCTTTCTCAATGAGCTGACCCACACTCATCAGATTGCTTCTGATTCCAGGAACATACCAAACATCCTTGATCAGAACAGTCTTTCCATTCTTCACTTTGACTTTGACATTTCCCATACCTTCTGCATATAGGTACTTATCATCAACACATCTGATCTTTGTCCTCCTTTCAGAGTCAAAGTCTATCAGCCATTGTTTGTTTCCAGTCAAGTGATTTGAACACCCAGTGTCCATATACCACCATTCTGACGAACATCTTTTGTCCGACTCTGAAGCCATCAATAGCACAGGTTCATCATCTGATCCTCCTCTGGCTATATTTGCTTCTTCTGATCTCCTTCCTTTGTTTTCCAAACAGTCTCTAGCAAAATGGCCAAACTGTTTGCAACAGTAACATTGAACTTTCTTCTTATCCTTTCCCTTCTGATATCTCTTATCATCAGAAGGTGAGGCTTCCTTCTGGAATCTATCACCACGTCTATGCTTCTGGTCCTTCTTGACAAAAGAAGCCTTCAGAGCTTGCTCAACTTCTCTCTCAGAAGTTCTCTCAGTCAGACGCAACTCTTGTGCTTCTAAACTGCTTTGCAACTCTTCTATTCTCATGGTTTCCAGATCTTTAGAATGTTCAATGGATACAACAATATAATCAAATTGAGGAGTAAGTGACCTCAATATCTTCTCTATGATTACTTGTTCAGAAAGAGTTTCTCCACAAGCCTTCATCTCATTAGTGATCACAATCACTCTAGAGATATACTCAGAGACTTTCTCATTGTTCTTCATGTTGAGATTTTCATATTGCTTTCTCAGGGATTGAAGCTTCACCTTCTTTACTGATACGTCACCACCGTAACACCTGACCAGTATATCCCACGCCTCCTTTGACGTCATAGAATCAGCAATCTTCTCAAACACATTCACATCCACACACTGATGGATGAAGAACAACGCCTTTTGGTCTCTCTTCTTCGTCTCTCTCTGCGCTTCTCTTTGTTCTTCCGTTGCATCCGCTGCAACCGGAATATATCCTCCAGTGACAAGATCTAGAACATCTTGAGCACCAAATAATACACGCATTTGAATCATCCATCTATTCCAGTTTTTACCATCAAGAACTGGAAGTTTGGTATTCAAGTTGCTTCCACTCATCTTTAAACTTGTGCAGACAAAAACAGATTTCACTCACACTCACACAGTGTTTTCCAACCCACAAACAATCAAGAAAAAAAATGTGATTCAACACAACTTTGTTTCCCCGAAACAAAATCAATCACACAGTCACACAAACTCACGTTCACTCGTGTTTCCCTGTGTTTGGAACCGGAGCTCTAGATACCAATTGTTGGTGCACAAAGAATAAAGATGGTGACAAAGAGAATAATAGAATAACGGCGCAAAAGAGATGAGAGAATAAATGTTGTATTCTTATTTAATGATAGCTATTACAAGGCTATTTATAAGAAAAGAAAATCTTGCCACATAAGCCCTAAAACAGTAAACTTAGTGAACAAGTCTAAGGTACAAACAGTACTACAAAATACTAAAGTACCCTTACTACTAAACAGCTAAGCTAATGGGACCCAGACAGCATCTTCTGGTCAATACTATCTTCTGAGTAACCATCAGAAGATCAGTCCATCTTCTGAATATTGAATTACTCTTCAATATAGTTCACCTACTTTTGTTGTTAACAAGATCATTCATAAAATATGATAGCTAACATATTTCTCATTTCTTTCTCAAAAAATAACACATACCTCCTTGACTTGAGAGTATACAAATGAACCTCTGCTATAAATATATGAGAAGTCCTGAGTATTTTCAATTTGGGAAGACCAAATTAGAACGTTGTTCTTATTCCCATGGTAACAAAAATGTGCATATGCTTCTAAGAGAATTTTGCCTCCTCTGAAACAGCATCAAATCCACATATATAGCATGTCTGATATGCAACAGAGAAAATCTAGACTCAAATATTCAAATAGTGACTTGATTCGGCATAATTTAAATCTCACGTTTTTATATTTCATTTTACAACATTCAAACCATCTATACTTAAGTTTATAAGCACATTTATATCTACTATATAGTAATTTTTTATTACTTAAATACATTCTACCTGTAATTATATAATATCTTTCGTTGATTCAGTATTGCACAAGTCCAATCTAGGTACTTACTCTATATGTGTCCCATGTACAACTGACATGATATATTATTTTTAATTCCTCAAGTTGTGGAGCTAACAATAATTGTTATCTCATCTAAACAAACATTACAACAGAAATGTGATTTAGAATCTAAATAAAACCATTAATTAGAAAACTCATAAGCATTGTGAAAACATCAACATTCTTTAAGAATTTCTATAAAATTTTAATAGAATAACATAATTTGAGGTGGAGGGAGTATAAGACAACAATAGCAATTATTTTGTTTTAGGTGGATCTTGAATAAATAGACACACTAAACATAAAATCATTAGGCTATTAATTTGAAGTGGGCATTGGTTGTGACAAACTAAGCTCACACTAGTACAAAAATGTTAATTTACACCCGTTTTTTTATTAAATTTACACCCATTATTTTTAATAAAAATCGGGTGTATATCTACAGGGTGAGAAATGTCTAACGAATTTACACCCGTTATTTTTAACAAAAATCGGGTGTAATTGGACGTAATTACGTTTTTAATTACACCCTGTTTTATCAAAAATCGGGTGTAATTGGGCGTAATTACGTTTTTAATTACACCCTGTTTTAATAAAAATCTGGTGTAATTGGGCGTAATTACGTTTTAAATTACACCCTGTTTTAATAAAAATCGGGTGTAATTGAGCGTAATTACGTTTTAATTACACCTTGTTTTAATAAAAATCGGGTGTAATTTGGCTTAATTACATTTTAATTACACCCTATTTTAATAAAAAATCGGGTGTAATTGAGTTTAATTATGTTTTAATTACACCCTATTTTAATAAAAAACAGGTGTAAATATGTTCTTAATTATCCCCTATTTTAGTAAAAATCGGGTGTAAATACGCCATTTATAAATGAACAATTATATCTATTTACACCCTATTTCATAAACACCATTTAGTTATATTTTATTTTCATTCATAATATTGTAAATACTATAAAATCATACGCATAAAAATCATATTTTAACTAAGTCAAAATATTTTTAATATTAACCAAAAAGTATACAAAATCATGGACAGTCATAATATTTCAAGTATTATAAAATCATACACATAAAAATTATATTTTAACTAAGTCATAACACTTTCTTCATATATAATTTTACGCCATGCTTGACGGTTAGCTTCGGTGCTCTAGAATCTTTGTGTTTCATCTGAACCCCATGATTACCCCTTTCCTTAAGCAATTTCCCAAGTTTACCGCATTTCTTAGAAGTAAACTCCTTCAATACATCTACAACCAACAACCAAAGTTAATGTACACCATCATTTTCAGTTATTATAAAAATAAAAATAAAAATAAAATAAAAACATTATTAGCATTATTGTACCTTCAAAGCTGATCATATCTTGTATGCACATTCCGCTATGAAACAGGGTAGTCCCCAAAGCAAGATGAGCTTCATTGTTCTCTGCATAATAGAAACAAATGTATTTTGTTATGTTTTTCTATTTCAGATAAAAGGTGTTAGCTTTTTCAATGATGTAACTTAAAACTACATTTGAATATTGACCATGTAATTACTCTTACAATTCCTAACAATAAGAGAATGGAAAGAAAACACATCAGAACTATTATACAATTGCCAAAAATCAATATTGTGCTCTCTTTCTCAAGGCAGGTTTTGCAGCTCAATTCTTAGTTCCTGGCTCATAAATAAGAGTCATAACTCTTGAATTTGGACGGTCTTTAGTCGGAACTCTCACTCATTCGTTGCATTAGTGACTATTGTATCAAGATTGGATTGTCAATATTTCAAATTCGGTTTTGACTTTTTTTGTAAAACTATAAAGAGAGCTTACTCGGAACAGATGACCAAAAGGCCTGACCAATATCAGCATGGTTTTCCATAAGGTATGCAGCTTGACCCAAATAACCCAATAGCAGGCATGGCAAAACAAGAAAGATAAACGTAAGATGCAAAGTAGCACCATCAGTATCATATTAGTACACAGGAAATATTATCGCTTACAGTTCTTTATGTTTTGACTAAATGAATGAACCAAAGGTTTATTAAGGGACAGGTAAAACAAGGAAAAAAATTGAAAATTTATCTCAAACTAATTATAAGTATAATATTAAATCTTGTCAATATGATAAATCTTATACAAGCATCATACTAGTAGTTTCGTAAGACAATACCACAACATTAATTTAACTGAAAGGGTTTTCTCCTATAAATTATAATACTAAATAAGACCTTGGTATTACCGGTTCTTTGTATTACTGTTTATAGCTCTTTGTATTTGACTGAATGAAAAAGTTTAATTAAAGGAAAGGTAAAACAAGAAAAAATATTTTGTAATCTTGTCAACATGATAAATCATATATCAGTATCATAGTTTCATAAGACAATAACAAAGCATTAGTTTAATTGAAAGGGGTTTCTTCTATCAATTATAATACTAAAAAAAACTTGGTGTTATCTAATTTCTGACAATGAAATTCTATAATTTATAACAGGGAAACAGTAGGGAAAGAAAATACCAGTTCTTTTACATCCTTCTTCTGTTGTCTTGTAGGATTGTCTGGATACTGAAATAGAAACTAGGTTGTTAGAACTGTGTAATTAAAAATGTCAAATATTTCAATTTCTTGTTTCAGTTGTGTGATAAATTGTAACTATATTTTCCCTTTACTCCTCAGATACAAAATTGAAAAAAAAATTATGTGCATCATAAAATAATAAACCAAATTTGAAGAAAAACTTAAAAGCATGTAAAGATTTTGGGAAGTTGAGAGCCGGCCTATGAAGCGCAGACTCCGACACGGACACTCCAACACCAATAATGTAAAGAAAAGGAGTAGAGAGAGTGAAGTGCATGTGATAGTAGATATGATAGTAGATTTAAGGTTCTTAGTTCTTACCATCAAAGACATCAATTCAGATTGCAACTTGTTCAACACATGGATCAAATTGCCCCAACACAAAACAAAACAAATAAAGTGTTAGAAACAAATTCCTTAACAAAGGACAGTAACAACAATAAGGGCCTGTCTGCTAACAATTTTACCAGGTGATTAATTTCACAAACAACAGATATATTACGGAAAGACGGATACCTTCTTGATTGTAGAATCACGAGATTTTGAAATCGAATGAATTGTGAGATCACCAATAGATTTAATAGAAAATTGCAAGCAGTTATGGTATACATGCATCATCCAAATACAATACAGTTGTAAATTTACACTAATTTTGCATCAAACCTGCTTTCAGATTCAAAAATCTAAACATAAATCACATAAAACAAATGCTCACATAAGTTGTTAAATATGTAGGTATACATAAAGGCGACTGATGACAAGGGTGCGGAGATGGTGACTGATGAAGGTGCAATATATGTTACCGCAAATAGAGGATACAATTGGAAGGCTGCTGTTCAGGAATCAGTTTCGGCTACGCTTAATAGGTGAGTTTCCGAGAGACAAAAAACCAAACTTTGTTTGATGTAACTGTCTGAGAATGCAGAATGTATGTGTATGGATGAATGCATAATGCTACTTAAGGAATGCAACTATTTTAAATTAGGAAGTGAACTTAGCCAGCATTTTGATTGGAGAAAACTCTATTCTATGCTGGAGATTAGAAATACGGAAAGTCCAGCGTTAATACTTTTGGAAATTGGATGGTTTTTATGATGCTATTAAAGAACAAATTCAACTTTTTATCTATATGTTACAAAATCTCCTTAGACGGTCTATCTTTCACAATTTTCAATACTGCAAATATTGTATTTTGGTGGTATTAGTGGTGCAAGTTATTACACTGGAACTTTCAATACTGTCAATCGATCTCCCGATGGAAGGTATGTTGCAGTCTCAAGTCGTGGCAACTTCTACTTGACCTGGGAGCCTGGTCAGGTGAGGCTTTTACTTCAATGACGCCTTTTACTTTTGCCTTTTACTTCAATCGATCTCCCGAACGGATACCTTTCAAGATCATTGTTGATTATAGTAAAGAGATGACGTACGATAAGCATAGAGTCCAATTTCTGGAGTGCTGGAAGATTCATGTGAATGTCTGCACGGGCTTTCGGTGTCATGATCTGTTCCAAGAAAAAAATAACTCTTTGTTGCAAGGTGATGTATAAAATAGTTTATTCTTTTTCTACCAAGCTGAAATGAAAGATACCTCAAAGATCCGACCATTAGCATTGTTTTGCTTAGCCGGAACTAGCTCAACCATATAGTTAGTAGGAGACAGTAACCAATCCAATTCTCTTCGCCATTTGCACTTCCTTTCTTCCGATAAAGGTTCCAGTTTCCACAGCTCACCAAAAACAGTAACTGCACATAATCATTGAAGTACATACATTAACTACTAATTCGTCAATAATGTCCTTAAAGAAAATGGTATCATAGAAAATTTGTAATTAATTTCATGAAATGAAACAAAACATGATAGTAAAATGGAAAAGTTCATACCTGCTAAGTTTGTGATGGCATTAGACAGTGCCAAGGCGGTAGCGATGCCCTTAGTTCCTCCTGTAACATCTTCACCGAGTAAGAGCTTCGAAAACTTTTCCTTCATGGCTTCAATATCTGAATGTTGGATTGCATAAGAAGGCTTCTCTTTTTCTTTGACATAAAACTGTTGAGGACTTTCTGAAAGTTCCCATTCTTCAAGACCTTGTTCATCTTCCCTTTTCATTGTTAAACATTTTGAAGAGAATGATCCAAAAGCATCTTTGAATGAAGAACAACTTGAGTCATCTTCATCAATGTTTAGATGGACAATGTTTTGACAGTACTTCAGATTCACATATAACCGCACAATATATAAGAAAATACTAAACAATGTTCATGTTAAAATAAACCTTACTAATCTCCACTTTTATTGTTTAACAAAATATTATCTTTTTGTACTAGTGATCACTGTTTCTTTGTAGGTTTGGTCCTATATTGGGTGTAAATTTTAAAATTATATTGATCTTTTTGTACTAGTGATCACTGTTTCTTTGTAGGTTTGGTCCTATCATTTTGATAACAACTTCTTTTCACTAATAGGGCATGTCTTTTTTTTTTTTTTTATCATAACGAAACAACATGCAAATAGCCAATATGTATAAGCATGATTTAGCATCATATACTTGCATATTTATCATAAAAAATCAAAGCTTTCTGATACAACAAATTCTATAGTAGCAACTAGGTAATTAAGAACAACCAAACAATTGCCAACATATTACAGAAACAATCTGACCTCGTTAGCATCTCACGATGATGTGTGTAGAGTGTGAGGAAGAAGTCCCACATTGGTTAAAAAAGGAAAGAATGAACACTTTATAAGTGAGAGAACCCACACATCTATCACCTTAAGGTTTTACCCTCGAGTTGTCTCAAACAGTGGTATCATAATGTGAAAACCACTTCTTTCATGGCTTTGTAATATAAAACCAGCCTAACTACACTATATTCAAAGAGAATCTATCATATAAGAAATATAGATATTCTTGAAATTCTATTTTTTCCCTTTTACCCAATACTCATCAATTAGACTATCCACGTGGACACCCTCTCCTTCCAAACTCTTACCTTTTCATTTGCTTTCTCTTTCTCCTACTTCTACTTAACAAACAAAATAAAAAAATATTCGTAATTTCTTTTTTATTTTCTTTCTTTGTTATTCTTTTCAATTTCTCGTTTCTTTCTCTTTCTACTTTCTATTCCCTCTTCTGATTTCACGTCATTGTCTACTTTCTCTTTCTCTTTGGTTTTTTGGTTTATAAACTATATCTTATCATGTGTTTTTTTCAGATCGTGCAGAAGCAGTACTTGAATGCAAATAAGAAATTTAAGTTCTCTCTTTTTTTTTATCTCAAGCATTTCTCAAAAAAAATCAACATGCTTAAATGAGTTTGATTTCTAATTATTCTGCACTTTTTCACAAGTTAAAGTATTTAATATCATTGAACAACCTCTCAAAGGTATATTGATATGTTGATTTATCTTATGTTATTTTATTTTTATTTAGATCTAAAATATTTCTTAACTTTTTCTCTTCAACAAAAATCTACAAGATTAATGAGCTCTGATTTGTGTGAAGAAGGTTGTGATTTGGTAAGAAAGTTTTTGCGTTTTGGTGAAATTTCTTGGTTCTCTGGATTTTTGATTAAAGGTTTGATAAATATTGATTGAATGTGTTTTTGAAGGAATATTAAATTTTCTGGGTAATGAGGAGAAAGAAAATAGGGTTTTGATGAGATAGAGAGAAAGAATGAAATTTATAGTGATTAGTGTATTTTATTTACTGAAATTTATTTATTTTAAAGTTGGACTTTAATTGATACTATAATATGATTTATATTTATTTAGTTAATGTGGATATGGTAGTGGGGAAAAAAAGATTAATTATGATTTTGATTTAAGTATTTTATTTATCAATAAAGCTATTTGGGAGGAACTTGTAGAATTTCACAACACTCCCAAGCTCTTGGAAAAGAGTCAAAAAGAAAAGGAAAATCAAGCTAGAAATATTTATCCACATAGGTTGTCTCATGGAAGATATCAAATACTTGAAAAAAAAATTATTGAAGAAAAAATAAAACAAATGGAGGAAAAGCCGGGGGGTTCTATAAGTCTTGATCGCACTCCATCTCCACCATCATGACACGAGAAATGGAATAGGGCACGCCAAAGAAAATACGGTAAGTACACATCAGCTTTTACGCGCGAAGTGGCTCAAAATATTGTAATTAGATACTTCTTTCAAGAATATTGATTTTAGTTAAATCAATTTGGTAAAGATAAAACTTCATGTTTTATAGGATGATCTCGTTGAACAAAACATAGTCGTCCGCTTCACTTCACAAGGTCGTTAAGACATCTTGGTATAAGCGATTTGGAACAGAGGAGAATCCTTGGCATGTTTGTGGTCTTGGTAGAGGCATTGGCTTCAAGGTACATTTGGACGCTCTAAAGCATCTAGAGAGAAAATTATTAAGAGAGATATGGAAGTGATTGTTGTTGTTGAGTTGGGGAAAGAAAGAGAGAAGTGGAAGGAGGAGCAGGATAGGTCCTTGGAGGAGGATAGGGAGAGGTTGTTGTAGATGGTGTAGGAGAAGTTCTTGGAGGAGAGAGAGAGAGAGAGAGAGAGAGAGAGAGAGAGAGAGGTTGGTGAAAACGGTGCAGGAGAAGTTTTTGGAGGAGGTGAGGGAGAAGTTTTTGAAAACGGTGCGGGAGAGTGTTTAGAAAGAGCAATAGGAGCGAGAGAGGATGAATGAGGAGAAGATGTCCGAGAAGTATACCCACGATGTTCTTAGGGTATAAGATGTATGTAGTTGTTATTATTGTCTGGGTATTTCAATTTTAGATTGTATTTATATTTTTTTATGATGCAAAAATTGAGTTCGTTGGATATATTCAGCCACACAAACATGGTCGGCCTATTCACTTCACAAGGTTGTCAAGACATCTTGGTAGAAGCTATTTAGAACGGAGGATAATCCTTGGCGTGTCTGTGGTTTTGGTAGAGCCGTTGGCTTCAAGGTATATTTTGGACGCTCTAAATCATCTAGAGAGAAAATTAGTAAGAGAGATGTGGAAGTGGTCGTTGTCGTTGAGTAAGGGAAAGATAGAGAGAATTGGAAGGAGGAGCAGGATAGGTACTTGGAGGAGGATAGGGAGAGGTTGTTGCAGACGGTGTAGGAGAAGTCCTTGGAGGATGAGAGAGAGAAGTTGTTGCATATGATGCAGGAGAAGTTCTTGAAGGAAGTAAGGGAGAATTTGTTGAAAACGGTGTCGGAGAGTGTCCAGAATGGGCAAGAGGAGCGGGAGAGGATGAATGAGGAGAAGATGTCCAAGAAATGTACCCACGATGTTCTTGAGGTATAAGATGTATGTTGTTGTTATTATTGTCTGGGTATTTCAATTTTAAATTGTATTTATGTTATTTTTATGATGCACAAATTGAGTTCGTTGGGTATATTCAGCCACACAAATTCAAATCAGTTGAAAATTCGAGATAATGTGGTTGAGAAAGTTACGGGTGATACAAGCGCGACACATAGTTTTTCTGCCAACCAGGACAGTGTTGAACCCTCACCACCAAATAGAAATAGCCTTTAGAGACTAGAGAAGGTGATGGAAAGTATTAATGAAGATCCAATCTTCGGTATTCCATTAAGACATGATCCAGGGCAGTTATTTGTACTTTCTAAACTCTCTATACATGAGTTTTTGAAAGGGATGACTGTCTAGATAATTCCGTATTACAATTGTGGTGCTCATAAGTATAATTTTTACGTTGATTTCTATTTATATTCATACTTTCTTATACTTTAACATAAAGATTTTCCCTTGCAGGAACATCCATGAATTATGTGCTGAAAGGAAGCTTCTAAAAAAGTATTGCATCTTGGATGATGCAAATATTTCTCTTACTTGCGATTCGCCAGGACACGAAATAGAAAATTACTTACAAGACAAATTGATGGAGAAAGGGAACACCAAATATTGTTATTTGACTCCGTTTAACCGCAAGTATATATTAATTTGTGTTTTTATTTATAAATCAATTTTATCCATATTATTAATTATTTTGAATGTTTATGCATGTGACATTAACAACTAGTAGTCATATGTCAGAAGAAAAATACTACAATTATGTTATGCTCGTTGCACTCTGGAATGCCCGATGTTGTTTATGTGGTATCACTCAGGGGCGGTTCCAAGGCGTGCCCGGGCTCAAGCCCTATTTTCGTTGTACTCTCCCTAACTCAATAGTCGACTTTTAGACAAAACCATGGACAAAATTAGTAGAAAATAGGGGCGAAAATTAAAATAATCAATGGTGTAAAGTTTTTGTCCAAACTGTCTAAAATTTCTAGCTCCACCACTGATGTCACCCCATAAGATGGGATGAGTATTTCTCTTTTATTGATCATGTTTATCGAGCCTATATACCATGGAACCAATCACCACATCAACCCATTTTTTATAAAACCAAAACTCACAATTCTAGACAATAAAACATTAGAAAAAAGCTGTTTAACAGCAAATTCCTCTGCATATTTTGAAATTCTACATTAGTCACAAATGGAATATGAGTCCAGACGACAAGGCATGCTGCATGATAAGTAAAACAAAATCACAAATATACTAATATGATTTCTGCCAGATGTTCCAAACTTAATGTGATTCTGCAGGAGGGATACATAATTTTTTGTCACGGGGAGAGATGAATTTCTCATGAATTTATGTCTCTTGTGTGTGTATCTTGATGAAATCGCTCTGTATATATAAAAAAAGAAAGGCACATGACGAACTGAGCATGGTAGGTGCAACGAAAAAAATATAGTATGCTCGTGGTTAGTGCAAGGGACGATGGGTGTCGTTATATAGTATTATGCTTTACAATGGGTATCTGTATAAGTTAATATTGTGTTTTATCGCATATGTACATTAATATAATAAAATTTATAAAAAAATAAGGTAAATAGACACTATACTGCGCTGCTATTTTTTTATTGGCAAATCAATCCTTAAAAATTTTATTTATTGCCTCAGAATCATTCATAAGTAGAGATGACAAACAGACATGCCCACTCCGTTTAGATCTGTTCTGCAAAAGTCCGCGAAAATAAAGTTGTATTTCTTGCGCATCGTTGATGCTCTTTGTTTCGGTTGTAAAATAAAGTTTCCATATAATGAAAATTTTAAGGGTTAAATACATTTTACCCCTGCCATATGAGCATGTTTTGATCTACCCTTTTAAAAAAAATTCCCAGCCCTCACCAAATAAAGATTTCATCCAATTTGACATGTTTTGATCTACCCCTTTACAAAAAAAAAATTCGCAGCCCTTACCAAATAAAAATTTTATTCAATTTGGCAAAAGATTCGAACCTAGTACTTGTAGGTTGAGACTTCCACCAAGTGAGCTACATGCTTTGGTTGAAATTTAATTGCTTCAACCCTAATAATAGCAGAGAAGCATATTTTAGTAGAGTTGTGTATGGAATAGAAAAAAAAATAGTTAAATTTAGCAGAGATAATATTTCAGTAGAGAGTAGACTATATTAGTGACATGAAAAATAGCAGAATTCCAATAATTTAGTAGGAGGACTTTAAGTAAGTATCAGTGGAAAATAAATGAAAACAATGTAGACTGGAAGTAATGGATAGAACAAAAAGAAAAATAGTACCGAAAGTGACAGTTGGTAGTTTAAAGCGGTAAAATTAATTAACCGGAATTAGGTGAAATTCGTCGGGGTCAGTCGGGCATATTAGTAAGTAATGTTGGTTGTTTTGTTTTGTTTTGTTTTGTGAAAATTACGCCGAACATGTTGATTTGCAGGTACAGTTGGACAAGTTGTCCTTGTTCTGATTTTATGGATATTGTTGAGTTATAGGTCTTATGACCAATGTTGTCTTGTTTTATGTTGATGTTGAATATGTTGTTATTGGACATGCTGTTGTTGAACAAAGTTGTGGTTGATGCTTTGATTAAGTTGCAGGTCTTATGACCAATGTTGATTAAGTTGGTTGTAGTTGTTGCATTTTGTCGTTGTTGTGTTGAATAAGTTGACATTGTGGTTGTGGTCGCATGCATGGCATATCATTACTAAGTTGGCCTGAATTAGCAATTTTTAAGTTTGAGCTAATACTCACCATGTTGGCCTGGATAGGCAAATTAGCGACGAAGGCTTATGCCTTGAGGCCTCTATTAATTGGCAGATTATTAAGTTGGGAGTTCTGCTCCAATGGTACCACATACATATGTACAGTTGAGTTGCATACTGAAGTCGTTGTTATTATTACGTTGTTTGTTGATTGTCGTTTTATCGTTGCTATAAAGTAGTGAAATTGTATATTCCTTGATCTAATATATTAACTATCATGAACCTGTTTATATTATTCGATATCTCTCCCTGTTTGAATGTTACTCTCTGTTGGTAACGTCCAGGTAACTAAGGAGAGTATCTGTTACCGTTATTAGTTCGAGTTGGTGTCATTTGCTCTGATACGTAGTACTCGAGGGAATGAACGCTTGTTTTGTTCTTTGTTGTTTTTAAGCTGAATTTTAAGTTGTTATTGGAGGTGTTTAATTTTAGTTATTTCAAGTTAGACAAAGATGCTATCAGTTGAAGTTTCGAAGTTGTGAATTTCGCTGCATGGTTTTATTAAAGTTGATTTGTTTTGAAGACTCGGTGCTTGTTATGAGTTTCTCCCTATTTATATGTGTTATGTATCTGTTATAATAAGTTTTTATGCGGTTGTTTTAAAGTTGAAATGTATACCTCATGTTGATTGGAATTTTTAGCATTCTGATTTTATTATAAACGTTGGGTAGATTTGGGGTGTTACACTGAGGCTTAATTGGAAATCGAGATTCAGCTAAGAAATACCTTCTACCGAGGTTTACTGACGAATCTTCAACTAAGAATATACACCGATTAAGGTTGAAGACTCGTGTTCCAGTCATGCTTCTGAGGAACATTGATCAATCCAATGGACTCTACAATAGAACAAGGTTGCTCATAAATGAAATGTGTCCAAATATTATTGGTGCCACTGTCATTAGAGGAAAAACATTGGTGATAAGATTTACATACCGAGGATGAATTTGATTTCTTCTAATTCGAGCTTTCCGTTTAAGTTTCAGAGAAGACAATTTCCAATTGTGTTGTATTTTTTGATGATCATAAATAAGAGCCAAGGTCAATCACTTTCTCAGGTCAATTTGTATTTACAACGCCCTGTATTCACTCATGGTCAATTCTATATGGCTATTTCAATGGTAAAGTCAAGAAAAGGATTGAAGATTCTTATTTTAGATGATGAAGGAAATCCGTGTGAAGACACTACAAATGCTGCCTATAGCGAGATATTCGACAATTTATAAACATGTGGACATTAGCAAAAGTATGGATCATCCTAATGAAGAACGACTTTTTAGGTTCGTATATCTCTTCACATCTTTTTTTTTAATCATTTATGCATAATTTTTAAGTTGAGTTTTATTTCAAAGTTTGAAGAGTATGATTTAAGTTTTTTACTCATTTTATCTATAACTTATATGTCAGGTCCAATGTGATGTACTTCATCTGTTGAGTAGAAAATTTGGTTTGATAATAGCAAAAATAATGGTATTGGTATCGCTGACAGATACATAATTTACAAGTACAAAATCCAGGTATCATTCTATCGCACTTTAATCGTACGCATTCTACTATAATTCTACCAAAACATTGTAGAAATTGAGAAGAAAATGACGATTTTGTTTAGAGATATATGGATTATGAGATAAGATCAATAATGGTGCAAAGTTACTGTACTCAGCCACTTATACTGAACGTAGATCGACAAAACAATGATAACTTTATTGGGGAATCAAAATAGTCGCATCTCCCTGGAAGTAGATTTATTGGAGATTGAAAGATCATTTTCAATCGTTCCTTACTGAAGGTGGATCATACGAAAGTGTAATCATGTTATACTGCTCTGTCGGGAATAGGGATGGTAGGCAAATCCAAACTCGCAGAGCCCACCCGCACCCGAACCCGAGTCAACAGGTGAAAATCCAAGTTGATTGGGGTTGGGTTCAGGTTCGGGTGCCACCTGATATTTTGAATGTGGGTTTGGGTAATGTGAAACCCGCGCCCGAAACCCGAAATCACACCCTTATATATATATATATATATATATATATATATATATATATATATATATATATATATATATATATATATATATATATCCGTTGGATTAATGATAATCAATGGTTAAGATTTGGAGAAGTGGCGGAGCCAGAAATTTTAGAGAGCCTGGGCAAAAAAGTTTACACCTTGTTTTTACTAATTTTACATCATGTCTCTACTAATTTTGCTCTTGATTTTATCTAAAAAAAACTCTTGATTTTGTCCAAAAATTTCACACCATATTATTGATTTTTCCCTTAATTTTGTCTAAAAATAATTAATTTTGTCTCTGGTATTGTCTAAAAATCAACTATTAAGTGGGGAGTATATAACGAAAGGAGGGGTTGAGCGCGGACGCGTGTCCGGGTTCGCTGGGTTGTAGCTCCGCCCATGATTTCGAGTACCTTGCCTTTTCTAACTTGTACTCTAAAAAATGATAAGGAAATAAAGAGTATTTCAATCGTCTTTAATTTTTGTTAGATCTATTTATAGTGAACAATAGTAAATATTCAATTGTAAACGTGTGTGCCCTTGAGGAAACTAAAAAACTCTAAAAATTCAAATAGTTTTTTTTCCACTTTAGTTTTTATATTTGTTTATTATAATATCTATAATTGAGTTGAAATTTTAAATTATTATGCATTTATTTTATTTTATAACTATAAATTTACTTATAATTAATTTTAATATTATTT
The DNA here is from genome assembly GCF_029867415.1 of Vicia villosa. Classification (NCBI taxonomy): domain Eukaryota; kingdom Viridiplantae; phylum Streptophyta; class Magnoliopsida; order Fabales; family Fabaceae; genus Vicia; species Vicia villosa. The sequence goes on along the minus strand of NC_081186.1, from coordinate 90,166,925 downwards.
TTATTAAAGATACTTTATTCAATAAAAAAGAAAATAAAAAATGAGGGATATAAAATATAATCCCTCAAAAGCTAACAAATTAATAGTTGGACATTTTCAACTTATTTCTTAAAAAAAAACCCCAAAAATTTTAATGTTGTTTATTATGTGGAAAACTTAAATAATTTCTCATATTGACATATTATTTTTTCTTGAACTCTCTAATTTGACCACATAGTAAAACTCATCATTTTCATACATTTCAATTTGTATTACTCTTACCTTTTAATTAAATTTAAACGCCCATGATTTCTTGTTTGATTTTATAATATATGGAAAATTATAATGACGTTATAAAATTATAATAGAAAAGAAGTAAAAAAAATATATAAAATTAGGGAAGGTCTAATCAATTATAAATTTTTGAAAGCATAAATTGCAAGAAGACTAAAAAATGAAAATGGTATCATTCAAGAAAAAAAGACTAAGAAGATAATTAGTTGGGGTTTTATCAACAATATAAAACTCTTATTATTATAATACTTAATAATAATGATTAAATATGTATATCTTGAAGCACTAACCGTCAAAGACAAAGAGGGGAAAGATGAAACACCAACCGTTAAAGATAAAGACGGGAAAGATGAAACACCAGTCGGTCTATAACACTGTAGCATAATTAATTTTTTATAAATTTTTTTTGTTATAATTCATATATAATTAATTGGGTTGGGTCTGTCTGGAACATTGGGTACTCATCTATTTTAGTTTTCACACCCTTATTTTTATTAATTTTGTCTAGAATTCGACTATTAAATTGGAGGAAATGAAAATGGTATCATTCAAGAAAAAAAGACTAAGAAGATAATTAGCTGGGGTTTTATCAACAATATAAAACTCTTATTATTATAATACTTAATAATAATGATTAAATATGTATATCTTGAAGCACTAACCGTCAAAGACAAAGAGGGGAAAGATGAAACACCAACCGTTAAAGATAAAGACGGGAAAGATGAAACACCAGTCGGTCTATAACACTGTAGCATAATTAATTTTTTATAAATTTTTTTTGTTATAATTCATATATAATTAATTGGGTTGGGTCTGTCTGGAACATTGGGTACTCATCTATTTTAGTTTTCACACCCTTATTTTTATTAATTTTGTCTAGAATTCGACTATTAAATTGGAGGAAATACAAAAAAAATAGGAGTTGAGCCCAGTCGCGTGCCCGGGCTTGCCGGAATATAAAACCGCCACTGATTTGGAGTAAGTGTTCAATACTTACTCTTGGAGTAAATATATATATGAGGAGGATGTATTTATTCCAAGAGTAAGTGTTGAACACTTACTGCAAATCTTAACCATTGTTTATCATTTAATCTAACGGCTTTAATTAACTTTTTATATAGAAAAATATTTCCAAAAATAATTAGATTAAAGGATCAATTAAAACTGTTAGATTAATGAAAATCAATGGTCAAGATTTGGAGTAATTGTACAACACTTACTCTTGGATTAAATATATCCCTCCATATATATATATATATATATATATATATATATATATATATATATATATATATATATATATATATATATATATATATATATATAGTAAATATATCCCTCCATATATATATATATATATATATATATATATATATATATATATATGACTATTATGAGAACTGAGAATTTTTGTTAGTAACCATACGATTTAAAATCAATGACTCAGATTTCATTCAAATTTTAAGAGACAATAATTAATGGATAGATTCTGGTTTTAATACATATCACATGAATGCAGATCTGAGCATTGATTTTAAATCGTATGGCTATTATTAAAAGTTCTCAGTTCTCATCATAGCCAAAGTTCTCATTTGATACGTCTCATATATATATATATATATATATGGGAAATTCTACGGTGCATTCGCCCGTTTGACTTCAGTGGTGAAGTCACTGCAATTGACCAATAGAATTAAAGCCCTAATCAACCCTAATTAATTCTAAGTTAATTTAAGCCACATCAGCTTTATGGTAAAAATAACTTTACTGTGGGACCCATTTTTAAAAAAAACTTTTGATTATTGCATATAAGTCCCCATTCATTTAATAATATCTTACAAATTAAAATTAAAATTAACTTTTATTAGATTACAATTTTTTTTAAACTCATATTATCGTTCTTCTTCTTCATCCTTCACCCTTCTCCCAACTTTCCTTCAAAACCCTAAATCCCTAAATTCCATCCATATGTTCTTCTTCTGCAACCTTCTCCCAAATTGGACATACTCCGTAATTCTTCAAATCATATCTTCTTCTATCTTCTTCCACTTTCGATTTTTGTTTACTCTCTCTGCGAACCTGCGAACAGATGAACATGACTTCGACCTCTTCGGCGCCAACGAAATCATATTCTCAAGGTTGGTGAAGACAATGAGATCGATAAATATGGACGAAAGATGAAGCTGCTGAACCTGAAGGTGAAGGATGGGACACTCCCACCCATTTTTTAACCGTGTTCATGTTTGATGTTGAGCTTTCAGAGTAAATTTGCGTGTAATTCAGATCTGGTTATTTTTTCAGCAGATCATCTATGGTACAAAGCACAATGATTCCATGTTGTAGCCTCCTTTGACAGGTTCATATCGATCCAATATGTATATTTTCCAATTCTATGTGATTGTGGATTAGATGTGTATTTATGTAATTAATGAATTCTGAAATGGAATTGAATTATCCAGAAATTGTGTAGTTGTGGATTAGGGATTGTATTTTATCATATGCATGATTTCTGAATTTGCATTTGAATTGAATTTTGAGGAAGTTAAATAAGATTTCACATATCTGATACATATGTTTATCTTATGGTTTGAGGACACATTTAAATGGATATGCTCCTCCATTGGGCTGTTGATTTTTTTGTTATTTGTTACCCTGTTTGATGCAGGTTTTATTAGCCTTATTGGCTTTGTGGTGAGCTTCTGTCTATGATGGTTAAGCATGCTGCTTCTGTCATAGATGGTTAAGAATTACGTGGATTCTGCCCTATGGTGGTTAAGCATTATGCCCTTTGTTGGCTTTATTGATCTTTGCTTCTGTTAAATAGTTAAGCCTCGAATTATTGCCTTACAAGACATATTTGTCAATCTGAATGTAAAGAAGAATAAATTATCCATAATATAAACATTATTACAGCATGAGTTAACCATCCAAAACATATATCGAAAACCAAAAATATAATTGCCTAAAACTTGCTCTGAAATATTAACTTTTTTCTTGCTTTCAGGGGTTTGTTTCGACTGTAAGACATATGCGCTCATTCATTCCTGCCATTTATGACATAGCAGTGGCTGACCCTAAAAGTACTCCTGCTCCTACAATGATAAGACTCTTAAATAGGAAACCTTCTGTGGTAAGCTCATTTAATTAAAGTTTCAGTAATACATTTATTTTCATAATCCTAATCATCTAATTGAAATCCTATGTATGCCATGAAATTAGAAAATGATAAAAAACATTACTTAAGGCAAAGTATCCGAAACAAACAATGGTGTTACAGATATTGATATTCCACCAGACCTGTTGATTACAGAATTTAAGGACCCAATCGTAGCAATAGTTAATTCTACATATCCGGAATTTACGAGCAACTCTTGCTTCTACATTGGAGGTTGTTGACAAAATATCTAAATCATATTCTTGATTTAATGGCAGGTATACATGATTCAGTTTTTATATTCATTTGAACTAACTATTTAAATTCCCAATACAGGAGACGTGCGTGATTATTTCAGCGCAATTCTGTTGATAAGTCGGAATTCTACGATGTAACATTGGTTGACATCCTCACCCCAGAATTTCTCAGTTCACTGCAAACATCAGGATTACCTAACCATCATATAAAACTAAAGGTTGGGACACCAATTATGGTCATGAGAAACATCAACCAGTATGAAGGCTTATGTAATGGAACAAGGTTGATAATAACAAAGTTGGGTGGTGTGATTTAAACTATGTGATTTTTATTCTGGTGGTAAAATTACTCTTGGTTGGGTGGAGATAGAAGTTGAGTGTTGAGCCTTTGTTGCCTTTTATATGTGTACCAGTATGTAAACTTGTAACAGGAAACCTGTTTGAAGATTTGGAGCATTTATTTTTTAAGTGTGATGTTTCGTTAAGAGTATGGAGTCGCATTTTCTCATGGCTGGAAATAGATTTGGGAGAGGAATATGTAGGGGAAAGCCACTTTAATCATTTCTGTATGGCTTTGGATGGGAAAATTAAGAGGAGGAATATGGCTATGATGTGGCTAGCAGTGCTATGGTCCATTTGGATTACAAGGAACTGTGTTATTTTTGACAGCAGCAGCTGCATTCTTGAAGATTTAGTGTTGAATGTTAAGGTTGTGTCTTGGAATTGGATGGCTTTTAGCAATAAGGGGAAGCATGTCACAAATCTATACAATTGGATGCATTCTCCTCTAGATTTCTTGAACAATGTTTAAAGCAATGATAATTTGGTTCCTATTGTATTGGGTTGAGTACCCCTAGTACTCGATTTAATATATATTTTGCTTATCAAAAAAAAAATGGCATGTCTTATGCTGTGTTATTATAAATATATTTCTTTAGCCTTTACAATAAAAAAAAGTTCATGATGAACATGCAAAGTTCAAATCAATAACTACAAATGTAGTTGACAAGGAAATCTTCACCAATATAAATGTAGCCTGATATTAATGAAAATAATTTCAGCCACAAACACTTTATTTGAAAAATATTATGTTGATTTCTTTTATATTTTTAAACCAATCCTTAAATATTTACTTATAACTGACCATTCAAAACATAACACCCAACTACAATGACTATTGTGAATCACACCTCAAAATAACAACACTGACATACTTAATACCATAATTTAAAACAAAAACATCATATAACATAAAAACATTTATATTACACAAAATAACATAAAAACAAAAACACCCATTGTCAAGAGAAACTGTTTTCAACATGTTCACACACACAAATACAACTGATATTTTGATATACATTCATGTCTTTGACTTAAATAAAAACACAATCATCAAGCTCTTGATCTGTTGACGACTGACACAGCAACCAATTGTGTTCCAGATGTAATAGCCGGGCTTGGTTTGTCACACATTACAAATCTAAGACGATCACCATCCTGAATGCGGCATTCCTTCACAAAATCAGACCACCCATCGTAAATGAACCTCTCAACAAAATACTTCCTCTTAGCATAATGGAGTTCACATTTGAAGACCTTTTTCAAATCTGAATCCCTGAACAAAACACGCGTATAATGCTTGTCCAGGCAACCGCGGATAACTTTTTGCGGGAATTGCTGCACATAAACATAAAACGCCACAAACTATAATTACAACTGTCAAAATAAAAACAACAAAAATATCCAACATTCAATGCGTATATTTTTATAATTAAGCTAAATAACTTAATATACTTACAAGAACATTTCTCCCAGCTACCTTAGCACATTCTATAACCTTACACCACGAAAAGTATCTGTGTCCATCAACATCCTTCGTTTGAACGGGTTCTACAATCCTGCAACTCTTTCTCTTTTTATTCACACGTTCTGACGACCTCATTTCAAACCCAGCTCTTGCACCCAAACTGACACCAACTCCCCCATCAATCGTTGTTTCTCCCGCTGCACCTTTGCCCTTCGTTTTACTATATATTCGATCACTTCTTCTACGCCCTACTTGAACCACACCCTTCACATAACCTTCCTTCAACACTGCTTTACCTTTCCGATCACTCTTAGTTTCATCACCGATCATCATTTCAGACCGACATCCACTACTTTCCCCAGTGACAACGACCTCCCGCACAGCATTCTTCCCTGCACGACTTTTCTGCCATAGATCCTTAACCTCCCGGTTGTCTGACAAGCTGTTGACCAACATCTCCCTATTCAACCTATCCCATGTTGATTCAACCTCCATCTTAGAAGTGTTCCTGCCAAAAGAAAACCCTTTTACTGGAAAATACCACATTTTATCAAAATTCTACAAACTATAAAAGCAACATACAAAAACAAACTACACACACATTCGCCTCAAATAATGATTCAATGAACATAAAACAAAAACTTTTTTTAAAAAAAAACAAATCACAAACATATAACATGTTGGTGCAACCTCCATCTTCGATAAGTTGATGATAACATAAACCAATTTTAATCACCAATACATTATTTGATCAAAATATTACAAACTATAAAAAATAACATGCAAAAACTATAACACACACAATCGACTCTAAAACTAATTCAGTAAACTAAAGACTCATGTGAACCCGAGTCAGCCTTTCAAACAGCCCATCATAAGACTCATCTGAGCTATAATCACTGCAAAGTACTATTCAACATTACATACTGTGTTTAGAAAACATATTACTACATGAATTTAAAAATCATACTTACGCATTTTCCAATTTGTTTGCAGTTCCATCAATACCATCTACCCCGACACCAGCAATACTTGACTCCCCAACTAAAGACTTTGAACAACTGCAAACACAAGAACAATATATATATATATATATATATCAGAAAAACATCCCAAAATACAACACTAACAATATTAAAATACCATTTCTGTAAAACATCTGTCACACAACAATGTCTTTTATACTCAAACACAATAAATTAAATGTTTACCCTTTTACACATTCTGATACCAAGTTTTCACACTGATCAGGAATGACAGATGTATCAACCCTAACTATTTCAGGGACAGTAACAGATACTTCTTGCTTCACAATCACTTCATCATCCCCACCATCCTTCAAACTCTCCAAACACAAAGGATCAACATCATGACAAAAATCTTCAAATGATGCCAATTTAAGCTTCTTGCCGGTACTTTCCTCATATTCCTCCGCAGCTTCAAGATACTCAAAGTAAAGTTCTTTGATCTTTGCATCAAACGGGAAGAGAGGATTCTTCGATCGGCACCTACACGTATTCAGAACACTTAGATGACTGTCGATTAATAACATTATCCTACAAACAACAAAAACAAGCATGCATCTAACCCAGACAATAAAACCCAGAAATCGGTACCCACATAATAACATGCAAGACGAAATATAATGCCCATACACAAAATAGGAACCTACAAAACTGAACATGAACAAAAACGTCGGTGTTTACCTGTCATCTTCAACTTTCCGGTTGAGGCTTGACATTTTCGACTAAGATGGCGAAAGGTTGGTTTCGTACTAAAGAAAAAAATAGAAACCTTACTTTTCCCAAGGGATCCGAATGGTACTACCTCTTTGTAACAACTCTTTCCAAACTGTTAGGATTTCTTAAATTTATTATTCCAACAATAACTAATACACACGTGATTAATCTATTGATTTTTTTTATGTATCTGTTAAATAATAATAATAATAATAATAATAATAATAATAATAATAATAATAATAATAATAATAATAATATAATAATAATAATAATAATAATAATAATAATAATAGTTCAACCATAAATACACACAATACACAAAATTATAATAACCAGTATTCATTATTAAATATTTAAAAAATAGCCCTATTACAATTTTATAATAATTTTTTTTATTCATAAATATTAATGTTTATTATAAAAAATTGATTATGATATCAAATTATTTAATTAATCAACTATTTGGATTTTTATTTTGAAAGCAAAATAATAATAATTCATAATATATTTCATAGACACTAAAATACCGATATTCGTCAAACTTCGTGCAAAGTTATAATTAAGAGATTACAATCTATAATTAAGAGAATAAATGATATGATTCCTTGAATCTTAGTTATGGTCTTTCTTGGTTGGTGTCATCATTCTTTCTTCAACGTCAACTAAATTCTCTGAGTAAATTCTTCAAAGGAGCTGTCATTTGCATTTTCAATTTCATTGTTGTCCCCACGTACATCCCTAAAACTGTACTTGATTGAAATCAAGTTCATATAATATCATAATTCAGACCAACATGTATATCCAGAGAATAATTTAAAGGAAACAAAATTGTTTCAAAATGTGTTTGCAAACATATATTATAATATTGACCGGCAATGTTTCCAAAGTATCATTGTTTTCAACCCATAATTTAAAGCATCACCGCAAACAAAAAAGGAAAAAACAGCCAATTTAGTTTCTTCTACGCTTTTCCACGGTCAAATACACATAAGGCGAAAAGCGCAGCATGCTCCAAATTAAAGTATCGCCAGTACAAAGTTTGATACTCTTGGCTAATTCGTACCAGCCCTGAGCCATGTACCTTTCATACGTGTTTGGGACTCCCTTCCTTGACGCCTTATGAAGGCTGCAATTGAACACCTCTCGAGTCTCCATGTCTACAACTTTAATTTCATCCTGATATACCCGAAGACATTTCTTAGCTATTTCCCTTGGAAAATGCTGCATAAATACACAAGTATTTCAGTATACCATTTCATAAGGTTTTTCTATGAAAAGAATACGAATCACATACAAAATTATGATCTTACCATAACATTTTTTGAACTCTTTTTTCCGTTTGTAATGCGATTCTTCCAGGTGAATTTCTTTGCCCCATTCGACATCTCCCATGTAATTTCAGCCGACTGCTTTCCTTTCCCTTTCTTTGGCTGCTTTCCTTTTCTCAAGACAGGAGGATTCTTAACTGGTCCACTTGAAGAACCTGCTCCTCCAAACTCTTTTCGCTTTTCTTTAATTCCTACACCTGTTTCCTTAACACTCTTTTTCTTTGAAACCCGCCTTGGCTCCACATCGACACTCTCAATAGGTTGGTCCTCAGCCATCGCTTCAATCGGTTCCTCCTTCACATCATGAATCACAACATTGGCATTGTTTGACGGTCGAGGAACTGGCGTGCCGGATGTCGTATCAATTTGACCAGCCCGATCTTTCTTCCCATGTTCTTTTCCTCTTCTGTTTGCTGTAGCAGTCCTCTCATCAAAACGTACTTTCTTCGCAGCTTTCTTTGCCTCATCTGCATTGTACCCTGTTTCAGCAACCAATCCATCTATCACCCTCATTGCTCCGTCGTCGCTAACAACCAAAAAATCAGAACACATATTAAATATTTGTGTTATAGATAAAAAAAATTCATTAGCCACAGCGACAGATACCCTAACAATTTGAAAATGGAAGAATCGATAATCCCAGTTGTCGTACTCTGTTTGTGTGAATCCTGAAATTCATCAACCTAAGTTTTAAGTTGGGAAAGAATTGATAATCCCAATCGTCGTCGCCTTTATCGAATACATGCATCACTACCCTTCTAAAAACAACACTTCGACTAAGAATTTTGAAAGTTTAACAACCCGATATGTAATCATAGGCAAACGGGGAGAGAAAGTACCTGATTTCCATGTCGTCGTCGGATATCCATCCGTTGCAGGGTTTTCTACCTCCGGTCATCTTCTTTGGCATGCAGCAAAACTCAAGTGATTGTGCTGTTCAACCCACTCGTGCGTTTTGTTTGTCAAATGTGCTTTTCGTTTCAAGAAAGCATAACTCAAAGTGTAGTCGTTTTACTTCCCCGTACTGATTGGATGTTACACCTGTTAATTACCACTTGGGCCAAACCTAATTGTTGGGTTCCTACAATAATAATAATAATAATAATAATAATAATAATAATAATAATAATAATAATAATAATACTAATAATACTAATAATAATAATAATAATAATAATAATAATAATAATAATACTAATAATACTAATAATAATAATAATAATACTAATAATAATAATAGTAATAATAATACTAATAATAATAATATTAATAATAATAATAATAACCATAAATACACACAATTACAATAACAAGTATTCATCATTAAATATTTAAAAAAGAGGTTAAAGGTAGTGCACTGACAGTGTAAAAAAGTTTTACACTGTCATCCAATAGAAACAAATCATTTTGCTATGTCATATAAATTTTTTTAAAATTACAGTCTGACTTGTTCTGATTCATGGTCGTGATTGGTTGACAGTGTAAAACTTTTTTACACTGTCAGTGCATCACCCATTTTCTCTTTAAAAAATAGCCCTATTACAATTTATAATAATTTTATACAAAAAAAAACCACACTCATTACTGGCAAAAAATAGCCCTATTACAATTTATAATATGTTTGAAATTTGGATCATCTTCTTTCATAGATCTCTCTCCTTCACAAAATAAGTGTAATAATAATAATAATAATAAACATTAATTAAACTATTATATATAAAAAAATAAGTGAGAGAAAATATTAGAGAGATAGAGACAAATTTATGAATCCAATCCCTCCCTCATTACTGTCCAAAGCTTTCAGGCAACCCAATCCCATGCAATCCACATGGTCTTCCATTACAGCAGCCTACTGTAAAATAAGAAACTTTGGTTAAAGAAACTTTGCGTACAGAAGGTTGCGGATTCGATCCATGTCGACATAGCATAACAAAACACATTCAAAACCAAACAGATAAATGCCATAATATTCCAACCAAACAGATTAATGCCATGATATGATGAACCAAGCATATACTGCCATAATATCCAGGACCAAGCATATACTGCCATAATATCCAGAAAAAGCAAATTAATGCCATAATATCCAAAGCCAGCAGATTACTGCCATAAAATCCAAAGCAAGCAAATTAATGCCATAATATCCAAAAAACATTGAAAATATCCTAACTATTACATCAAAAGTCAAAACCACCATATCTCTGCCCGAATTCTTCAATAATTGCTAAACAATCCCTTCATCAACAACTTGTGTTTCTTCACCTGATCATCCCAATAACTTGCAGCTTTTCCCAGGACTTCGTTCAACAAAACATTATTTGATGATTGAAGTAGGTAGAGTGCAAGTTTCATCCTGGTTGCACTGATAACCTGCACATAATTATAAACATTTAGGTGAATACGAAAGCTAATTAGAGTGACAAGGTTTGAGAAATAATATTCACACCAAGGCAACTTACAGATACGGTATCATAAGAACAGCTGAAGGTACATTCAATCATCCACTTACATACCCACACTCCAGAGTCATTCCTATGGTCATCCATTTAAATGCATTAGTCTCACATTATCAGGAAGTTTTGATTAAATAGGCAAACATGGTAAGGGTTGAGAATGCTTACGAATACGGACGCTGCCTTGGGAGGCGCATCACTTGAACAATGTTGAAGGCTGTGACTATATCTTCATCCGAAAATGGAAAGAGTCGACCAAGAGAACCATGAAGAAACATTTCTTCAAGAAATAGTGCCTACCACAATAGTAAATACTATATTTGAATCGATCAAAAACAAACAACATTTCGGAAAAGTAAATCATATTATATAACATGCATACCATTTTAAGAATTGCTTGGCGTCTCCAATGATACCGTTCCTCCGAAGGCGAAGAGTCCAACCAAACCAGTTTCCTTTCTATAAAATCAACTACCAGTAGGTACCAGTGCATCCCTTCGTCATTAATCGGAATAAAAATCTGTAAAAAATAAAACTAAATTAAGTGGTAGGTAACAAATTCGAATGTAACAACTGTTTTTGTAAAGTAGCAGGAAATGACCTTTGACATATGTCGAGCAGTTGTAGTCATGTATTTGTCTTTATAAATACTACACACATACTCAGCCGAATGAGTGTTGTCCAAAGCGTATTGCTAAAAGAAAATGTAGTTTACGTCAATAATTAATTCTGAATGAATGTAAATGTAATAGTTGGATGAGTAGTGGTAAAGGTAATCACCGCAAAGTCTGTAGGCAAATACCAAACCGATTGAGTTTTTCCCAACGTCCTTATCAAAAAGTTCTGGGTGTCAACAACCGCATTAATAATCTGTAAAGTTGAATGAAAATGGTATTAGGTCGACATTTTACATCAACAGCAATTTTTTTCTTATTTCAAAACATGTAAATATAACCTCTTCATCAACAGGAGACATAGGCATCAAAGACTTCAGTGCCTTCCTATCCGCATATACATCTGATTTTGTTTTAACCAGAACCTCATGACTACAAAGAATAAATTTATGCAGTGTCATTACTCAGCTGCTATCAAAATAAATGTGATCAAAGAAATTTTACAATTAGGTTTTAGCATGGGAATTATAAAGACATACTCAGCTGTGTTCCCATCATCAGGTGTAAATGTGTACACGGTTAGATACGCACACCTGGAATCCAACATCATTTCTGACCTGGGTCTGAAACTCATCGGCATCCACTGTCATCAAATAAATATGACATTGTTGTAACTATTGAATGGATATAATGTTATATTAGGTTTGATTTAAAAAAAATAGTCAATACTTACAGAAGGAATATCGGAAGGACTATGAGTTCCATCATATCCAAGCAAACATCCGGGTTGATTGTTAAGATAGTAATCAAGATCATCCATATCCTCAGGCGTAATGAACAGATTCCGCTTAATCCTTGAATACTGCTCTTCCTGCAGCATACCAGTCACCTCTTTTTTACCCTTGAACTTCGGAGGGGCTGACGTTGTGCCCAAACACATTGAACGTTTCGACTGGCAACGTTTCCTCTCGGTGGCTGATTTTTTTTTAAGCAGCTTGTTACGATCCACCTTGGGTGTTGAAGCCGTGGAATCGTAATCTGTTGTGTTGGGGTCTCCATGAAACTCAGATTCAGTAGTTTGATGACTACAAAACAGTTTAAGAAACCAGATTATTAATGGTAAGAAAAGGATTAATAAACTAATGGGAAGGTTTTATAACCAGTTTGTTATCTTTGAAGAAAGATTTCAAAATAGTTTTAAAAAATTTAACTGCTTCCTTATGTAACAGTAACTGATTCAGGTTTATCTACTTGTTAACAGGTTCTTTAAAGCAAGTTTACAGGAAAATGATGGACTTAGTAGAAAATTAAAAACAAAACAAGAGTTATTTACCTTGATGATATCAGGATAATCTCAGCTTTGTAATTTTTCCTTTTGGTCACAGAAAACTCCTCTGTCATTTTAATGGAATGAGTAGAAGTTGTTGTTGTATTCCTTCTACTCCTTCTACGTGGGGTGCCCATTGTTAATGGAGAACCTTGAGTCATCTTGTCAGATTGCGTTTGATGGTTTTGAATAATAGTTCAAGAGACACACAGTAGTTGGCAAGTTTTAAGTTGTTAATGGAGTGCATGCTTAACTTATAGGGATACTACAAAGCAGCCTGTACATGTTGTTAATCATGATTGTGCCTAAAAAACCATGCCCAACCAATGGCACCAATAGGAATATTTCCCAACCAATAGCATTTATTTAACCTTTTCTGTTTTGGAGAAAAGATAAAAAAAAAACGTTTCGGTTCACAAATAAAGTTGTGAAAAATAAAATGAACAAAAGGTAACAATTTTCCAGTGTATGTATGTGTATGTATTTGAAAAATAAAATGAACAAAAGGCCTGGGAGGGAATCGAACCCCAGACCTGCAGGAGAAGAGAGGAGACTAAGTGCAAGAGCTGAGCCACTGGGGCAAACGATTTATTCATTTATTTACACGCCTTCTACTTATAATATATAAACAAGGCTTCGTTTTTTATAAGCAGCCAATAATAACTAACAATTTTCCAGTGTATGTATGTGTATGTATTTGAAAAATAAAATGAACAAAAGGCCTGGGAGGGGATCGAACCCCAGACCTGGAGGAGAAGAGAGAAGACTAAGTGCAAGAGCTGAGCCACTGGGGCAAACGATGTATTCATTTATTTACACGCCTTCTACTTATAATATATAAACAAGGCTTCGTTTTTTATATGCAGCCAAGAATAACTAACAATTTTCCAGTGTATGTATGTGTATGTATTTGAAAAATAAAATGAACAAAAGGCCTGGGAGGGGATCGAACCCCAGCCCTGGAGGAGAAGAGAGGAGACTAAGTGCAAGAGCTGAGCCACTGGGGCACACAATGTATTCATTTATATACACGCCTTCCACTTATAATATATAAACAAGACTTCGTTTTTAATAGAATGAAGAACAAATTTCTTTATCTGATCTTTTTTAGGATTTAATTCATTCAGTAGAGTCAGTGAGTTCCTGAAACTCAATTTAAATCTCTTTGAACATATAATGTTATAAAATGTAAGCAGTGATATTTTTAGAGAGTTAGATATGAATCAAAATCATCATTATTTTTCTCCCTACTTTTGTCATTATAAAAAAGTTAAGATCATTAGTTGATTTTTAATGATTAAGTAAAAATATCTGAAGAACAATAAAAGAAAACGTAAGACAAAACAAACATAAAAATCATTGATAGGGAAGTTGTAAGAACAACAAGAGTCACACAGTAGTTGTGAAGTTGTAAGTTTTTAATAGAGTGCATGCTTAACTTATAGGGATAAGCAGGTAATCATGATTGTGCCTAAAAAACCATGCCTAACCAATAGCATTTATTTCAATATCATGATTGTGCACAATAAAAGTTGAAAAAAGTTTAAATTAGTCTTTTCTTTTAAAAACGCTTTCAGTGACTATTTCTGCAATTCTTTAATTAAATTTTCGTATCATTTAGCATTGCTGTATTTAACAACATATTTTTAATTGAAATGATTTATAAAGTATTCTGATAAATTGATTTCCAGAACTTTATGATTCCATAGACCTATAGAATATATGTAATACGGGGGGTGAAGGCCAGAGGATATGGTGGCTGAAATCTGTAACTCAAATGTTTAAGAGCATGTTCTGTGATATTCATTGATTATCAAAAAAAAAAACAAAACAACAGAAATTACAAACTATGAAAACAATATTTTCCTAATGCCCTAAACCCTAATCACCAAAAACGAAGCCGCCTGGCTGAAAGGAAATTGCTCCAATCGTATGGTGCTTCGTCTTCATCCGAAGAACCGAAGATTTCCATCTTGATTACTCTCCTTGTTCGTCTCCTTCTTCTCCTCCTCTTCCTCTTGTTTCTTCTTCTTTGAGCAGACACCTCGACTGCATGTAACTGATTCACAACTTCAGTTTGAACAACTTCAGTTTGAACAACTTCATCGGTCTGTTTTTCTCCAGCTTGTTGGGTTTGGTCCATATTGCTTCTTTTTCCGCTACTTTCAAATGTACGCAACTTGCTGCTTCTTCTTCTTCTTCTGCTCCAACTTTGTGTGACGATTGTGAAAAATAAAAGATGGTGAAAAATTATTTATAATAGTTCTTACACTTAATGATTGTACATTGGAATGAATGACAATTTGGAAAGTTGAAACCACTTTAATGACACACGTTCTCTTGGAAGCTGAAACATCCTTAGCAGCTATTGGCATAACATAATCACGTTGGAGAAGTAAATGTGTTATGGGAAACGTTTCATCAAGGAAGTGCTAATATTGGTTGTTTTGCAACTGTTACTGTTTTCCATCATCTTCAAGCAATTTATTCAATTTTTACTCCAACAGTGCAACTTTAAAGAATCCATTTTGGGTCCCACAATTTTATTTCATATATTAATAATTTATTCTAAATCAAAATATTAATTTAAATTATATAAATCAATATTAATATAAAATAAAATAACTAATAAATTTAATTAAACTTAAATTCTATAACAATAATTAAAGTAAACTTTTATTAATTATCAATGTAAAATTAGCATTTTTAAAATTTAAATTATTTATAAAAAATTGTGTATAAGTAAATAAATTGTTAAAAGAAAAAGTTGAAAATAAAAAGCTTCATAATATTGACCAAAATATAAGTATTCGGAGGGGATCGAACCCCAGACCTTGGAGAAGTGGGGAGACTAAGTTCAAGAGCTGAGCCACTAGGGTAAACAATGTATTCATTTATTTACACGCCTTCCACTTATAATATATAAACAAGTAGATGTTTGTCTAAAGTTCAACCTTCAAGTTTTTTATTTGTATTTTTAAAAAATACAAATTGTAAGCAAGTAGATGATATTTTTAGATTAAAACTTGTATTAAAATAAAAAATGTACATATATCTTCAAATTAATAGATATATTTATTTTTTATTTATTTTTTTAATTTTTTGAAATATGAAAAATTAAAATTAACTATACACATAAAGCAAATTTTAGATATATTAATAGATAAAACAGACAAATAAACTACATTGTCATTTTTCTTTTAAACCTGAAATATTCAATATGAGTGCTTATGTTT